>NW_027663640.1:0-28831 GCF_964034855.1 Anser brachyrhynchus | reverse complement strand
AACCCCCCCAATAACCATACCCCTTATCACCAAAACCGCTGCCATCCTCATAACAATCCTAGGAATCATCCTAGGCCCCTCATGTACAGGGCCACACCCCTCTAACGGCGCAAGCTTACATAGAAACATTATTAACAGACCTAGACAGATACAAAAACCCCTACAAGACCACGTATTAACTAACCCTGTTAACCCGACTCAGGAGCGCCTATAAGAGCGATTAAAATCTGTGAAAGGAACTCGGCAAATTAATAAGGCCCGACTGTTTACCAAAAACATAGCCTTCAGCAAATTAAACAAGTATTGAAGGTGATGCCTGCCCGGTGACTTAGGTTTAACGGCCGCGGTATCCTAACCGTGCAAAGATAGCGCAATCAATTGTCCCATAAATCGAGACTTGTATGAATGGCTAAACGAGGTCTTAACTGTCTCTCACAGATAATCAGTGAAATTGATCTCCCCGTGCAAAAGCGGGGATGTGAACATAAGACGAGAAGACCCTGTGGAACTTAAAAATCAACGACCACCGCGAATCCTCAATCAACCCCACTGGGGCCACTACCATCGCAGAGCCTGGTCGATATTTTTCGGTTGGGGCGACCTTGGAGGAGAACAAATCCTCCAAAAACAAGACCATACCTCTTTACCTAGAGCTACCCCTCAAAGTGCTAACAGTGACCAGACCCAATATAATTGATTAATGGACCAAGCTACCCCAGGGATAACAGCGCAATCCCCCTCAAGAGCCCATATCGACAGGGGGGTTTACGACCTCGATGTTGGATCAGGACATCCTAATGGTGCAGCCGCTATTAAGGGTTCGTTTGTTCAACGATTAACAGTCCTACGTGATCTGAGTTCAGACCGGAGCAATCCAGGTCGGTTTCTATCTATGACACACTCTCCCCAGTACGAAAGGACCGGGAAAGTGGGGCCAATACCACAAGCACGCCCCCCCCCTCTAAGCAGTGAAACCAACTAAACCGTGAAGAGGGCCTTCCCCCACCACTTTCAATCCTAGAAAAGGACCAGCTAGAGTGGCAGAGCCCGGCAAGTGCAGAAGGCTTAAGCCCTTTCCCCAGAGGTTCAAATCCTCTCCCTAGCTTCACCCATGATTCAAATAACAACACTAAGCTGCCTCGTTATATCCCTCCTATACATCATCCCAATCCTGATTGCCGTAGCCTTCCTAACCCTAGTAGAACGGAAAATCCTAAGCTACATACAATCCCGCAAAGGCCCTAACGTTGTCGGGCCTTTTGGCCTACTTCAACCATTTGCGGACGGACTGAAACTATTTACCAAAGAGCCCATCCGACCCTCTACCTCTTCCCCACTTCTATTCATTCTGATACCAATACTAGCCCTTGTCCTAGCCCTCACCACTTGAGCACCACTACCACTCCCATTTCCCCTAGCAGATCTAAACCTCGGAGTTCTCTTCCTAATAGCCATGTCAAGCCTAGCCGTCTACTCAGTCCTATGATCAGGCTGAGCCTCGAACTCAAAATACGCACTAATCGGAGCCCTACGGGCAGTAGCACAGACCATTTCATACGAAGTGACACTGGCCATAATCCTGCTATCAATAATCATACTAAGCGGAAGCTACACACTCAGCTCCTTTGCCATCGCACAGGAGCCTCTATACTTCATTTTCTCCTCATGACCCCTAGCAATAATATGATACGTATCCACCCTAGCAGAGACAAACCGAGCTCCTTTTGACCTCACAGAGGGTGAATCTGAGCTAGTCTCAGGGTTTAACGTTGAATACGCCGCAGGACCCTTCGCCTTATTCTTCCTAGCTGAATATGCGAACATTATGCTAATAAATACACTTACAGCCATCATATTCCTAAACCCAAGCGCCCTAGGGCCACCCACAGAACTATTCCCCGTCATCCTAGCCACAAAAGTCCTCCTACTATCTTCTGGTTTCTTATGGGTCCGAGCTTCATACCCACGATTCCGATATGACCAACTAATGCACCTACTATGAAAAAACTTCCTACCCCTCACACTAGCTCTGTGCCTCTGACACATCAGCATACCTATCTGCTATGCAGGCCTACCTCCTTACATAAGGAAATGTGCCTGAACTACAAAGGGTCACTATGATAAAGTGAACATAGAGGTATAACAGCCCTCTCATTTCCTGTTGACCTTAGAAAAGTAGGAATTGAACCCACACAAGAGAAATCAAAATTCTCCATACTTCCCTTATATTATTTTCTAGTAGAGTCAGCTAATCAAGCTATCGGGCCCATACCCCGAAAATGATGGTTTAACCCCCTCCTCTACTAATGAACCCTTACGCGACCCCAATCATAACCTTCAGCCTCATCTTGGGCACCACAATCACAATTTCCAGCAACCACTGAGTTCTGGCCTGGACAGGACTGGAGATCAACGCACTAGCCATCATTCCCCTAATTGCCAAATCCCACCACCCACGAGCAGTAGAAGCCGCAACGAAATACTTCCTAACCCAAGCAGCTGCTTCCGCCCTGGTCCTATTCTCTAGCATAACCAATGCCTGAGTCACCGGCCAATGAGACATCACACAAATAAACCACCCAACCTCCTGTCTACTACTGACAGCAGCAATCGCTATTAAACTGGGCCTAGTGCCATTTCACTTCTGATTCCCAGAAGTACTACAAGGATCGCCACTAATAACAGCCCTGCTACTCTCGACCCTCATAAAATTCCCCCCACTAACCCTGCTCCTACTAACATCCAAATCCCTCGACCCAGCTCTACTCACCGCCATGGCCCTAGCCTCAACAGCACTAGGAGGCTGAATAGGACTGAACCAAACACAAACACGCAAAATCCTAGCCTTCTCGTCCATCTCCCACTTAGGCTGAATCGCCATCATCCTAGTTTACAGCCCCAAATTGGCCTTACTTACCTTCTACCTATACACAATCATAACATCAGCCGTATTCCTAGCCCTTAACAAAATCAAAGCCCTTAACCTATCCATGATCACAACCTCATGAACAAAAACCCCAGTGCTAAACGCCACCCTAATACTAGTACTTTTATCCCTAGCAGGCCTCCCCCCATTAACAGGCTTTATACCAAAGTGACTTATCATCCAAGAACTAACTAAACAGGAAATAACACCAGCAGCCATGGCAATTGCCATGCTATCACTGCTCAGCCTCTTCTTCTACCTACGCCTCGCATACCACTCAACAATTACCCTTCCCCCCAACTCCTCTAACCACATAAAACAATGATACACTAGCAAAGCCCCAAGCACACCTACTGCGGTCCTTGCCTCACTATCAATCCTCTTACTTCCCCTGTCCCCAATAATACATGCCATTGTCTAGAAACTTAGGATAACACCCCAAACCGAAGGCCTTCAAAGCCTTAAATAAGAGTTAAACCCTCTTAGTTTCTGCACATTAAGACTTACAGAATATTAACCTGTATCTTCTGAATGCAAGTCAGACGCTTTAATTAAGCTAAAGCCTCCCTAGACAGATGGGCTTCGATCCCACAAAACTCTAGTTAACAGCTAAATGCCTAAACCAATTGGCTTCTGCCTACAAAGACCCTGACGCACCCTAGTGCGCATCGATGAGCTTGCAACTCAACATGAATTTCACTACAGAGCCGATAAGAAGAGGAATTAAACCTCTGTAAAAAGGACTACAGCCTAACGCTTCAACACTCAGCCATCTTACCCGTCACCTTCATCAACCGATGACTATTTTCCACTAACCATAAGGATATTGGCACCCTGTACCTCATCTTCGGGGCATGAGCAGGAATAGTCGGCACCGCACTCAGCCTATTAATCCGCGCAGAACTAGGACAACCAGGAACTCTCCTAGGCGACGACCAAATTTACAATGTAATCGTTACCGCTCACGCCTTTGTAATAAGCTTCTTTATAGTCATACCCATCATGATCGGAGGATTCGGCAACTGATTAGTCCCCCTCATAATCGGTGCCCCCGACATAGCATTCCCGCGAATAAACAACATAAGCTTTTGACTCCTCCCCCCATCATTCCTCCTCCTACTAGCCTCATCCACTGTAGAAGCTGGCGCCGGCACAGGCTGAACTGTCTACCCTCCCCTAGCAGGTGACCTTGCCCACGCCGGAGCTTCAGTAGACCTGGCTATCTTCTCACTCCACTTAGCCGGTATCTCCTCCATCCTTGGGGCCATCAACTTTATCACCACAGCCATCAACATAAAACCCCCCGCACTCTCACAATACCAAACCCCACTATTTGTCTGATCCGTACTAATTACCGCCATCCTACTCCTTCTATCACTCCCCGTACTCGCCGCCGGTATTACAATATTACTAACTGATCGAAACCTAAACACCACATTCTTCGACCCCGCTGGAGGAGGAGACCCAATCCTGTACCAACACCTATTCTGATTCTTCGGACACCCAGAAGTCTATATTCTGATCCTACCGGGGTTCGGAATCATCTCACACGTAGTCACGTACTACTCAGGCAAAAAGGAGCCCTTCGGCTACATGGGAATAGTCTGAGCCATACTATCCATCGGCTTCCTAGGATTCATCGTCTGAGCTCACCACATGTTTACAGTAGGAATAGACGTTGATACCCGAGCCTACTTTACATCAGCCACTATAATCATTGCCATCCCTACCGGAATCAAAGTATTTAGCTGACTAGCCACCCTGCACGGAGGAACAATCAAATGAGACCCCCCCCAATACTATGAGCTCTAGGATTTATCTTCCTATTTACCATCGGAGGATTAACAGGAATCGTTCTTGCAAACTCTTCCCTAGACATCGCCCTGCACGACACGTACTACGTAGTTGCCCACTTCCACTACGTCCTATCCATAGGCGCCGTCTTTGCCATTCTAGCAGGATTTACTCACTGATTCCCACTACTCACTGGGTTTACCCTACACCAAACATGAGCAAAAGCCCACTTCGGGGTAATATTTACAGGAGTAAACCTAACGTTCTTCCCCCAGCACTTCCTAGGCCTAGCAGGAATACCCCGACGATACTCGGACTATCCCGACGCCTACACACTATGAAACACCATTTCCTCCATCGGCTCCCTAATCTCAATAGTAGCCGTAATCATACTAATATTCATCATCTGAGAAGCCTTTCCGGCCAAACGAAAAGTCCTACAACCAGAACTAACTACCACAAACGTTGAATGAATCCACGGCTGCCCTCCCCCATACCATACTTTCGAGGAACCGGCCTTCGTCCAAGTACAAGAAAGGAAGGAATCGAACCCTCACATGCTGGTTTCAAGCCAACTGCATTAACCGCTCATGCTTCTTTCTTATGAGACGTTAGTAAACCAATTACATAGCCTTGTCAAGACTAAATCACAGGTAAAAATCCTGTACATCTCATGTGGCCAACCACTCCCAACTAGGATTCCAAGACGCCTCATCACCCATCATAGAAGAACTCGTTGAATTCCACGACCACGCCCTAATCGTTGCCCTAGCTATCTGCAGCCTAGTTCTCTACCTTTTAGCCCACATGTGTGCAAGTTGACCCCGCAGAGGGTATTCCAACCCCTGTGGCAGACCCTGTGTCTGGGTCAGAGAAACGAGCTGTAGCAGTGCAAGTTGCCCCTGTAGACAAGGTGAAAAAATGGTATAGAGGCTCAGGTCGTTTAAAACGCAGACAGTCTTCTGCTAAGTCTGGGCGTAGTGAAGACGAGGCTGGGCCATCAAAGGTGCAGGAGACTGAAGATGAGGATGAGGATGGCGAAAAATCAACAGTAACTACCCGGACTCCATACCAGCCATCAAAGGTGCAGGAGACTGAAGATGAGGATGAGGATGTCGGAAAATCAACAGTAACTACCCGGACTCTACACCGGCCATCAAAGGTGCAGAAGACTGAAGATGAGGATGAGGATGTCGAAAAATCAACAGTAATTACCCGGACTCTATACCAGCGTGAGCTACGAGATGTGCGAAAAGATTTTGGTCGCTGTATAGGCGAGCAGCTTGTCACCTGGCTGCTCCGGTGCTGGGACACGGGAGCCAATTATGTGGAATTGGAGGGCAAGGAAGCCAGGCGGCTGGGATCCCTTGCTAGGGACGCATGCATTGACAAAGCAATTGGAGATGGAGCACAATCTCGCAGCCTCTGGAGGCGTCTCCTGTCAGCTGTGAAGGAAAGGTATCCCTTCAAGGAAGAACTTGTATGTTTACCAAGCAAATGGACCACCATGGAGAAGGGAATTCAGTACCTGAGGGAATTGTCCGTACGGGAAGTAATTTATAAGGACCTAGACGACGCACAAACATCCGCAGATCCAGATGCAGTCCGGTGTACACTACCCATGTGGCGGAAGTTTGTACAGAGTGCCCCATCATCATATGCCAGCTCATTGGCAATGCTAGCCTGGAAAACGGAGGAGAATCCCACAGTGAATGAAGTGACTAAAATACTCCGGCAGTACGAAGGAAATCTCTCCTCTTCCCTAAAGGCCTGTGTCTCAGCTGTGGAGAAACTCTCTGAAGAGGTCCACCAACTTAAAGAGAATTTATCTTCCCCTCCACCTGAACGAACCAGTGTCCACCAGCTAAAAGAGAATGCTTTAGAGAAACTTTCTGAAAAGATCCACCAACTTGAAGAAAGATTATCTTCCCCTTCACCTGAACGAACCAGTGTCCACCAGCTAAAAGAGAATGCTTTGGAGAAACTTTCTGAAAAGATCCACCAACTTGAAGAAAGATTATCTTCCCCTTCACCTGAACGAACCAGTGTCCACCAGCTAAAAGAGAATGCTTTGGAGAAACTTTCTGAAAAGATCCACCAACTTGAAGAAAGATTATCTTCCCCTTCACCTGAACGAACCAGTGTCCACCAGCTAAAAGAGAATACCTTGGAGAAACTTTCTGAAGAGATCCACCAACTTAAAGAGAGTTTATTTTCCTCCCCACCTGTACAAACCAGTGTCTCAGCTATTAGGGGTAAACGTTCATCTATGCAAGGAAGACAATATGGTGGGCACACACACCGCGCCACCCTGTGGTTTTACCTACGTGACCATGGAGAGGACATGAGAAAATGGGATGGAAAATCTACTGCGACCCTAGAGGCACGGGTACGTGAATTGCAAAGGAAAACAATTGGGAAAAAGGAGTTCTCTGAAAGGTTTGCTGCTCCAACTTCCAGCAGGCAGTCCTTTAAACACAGAAATGAAGATTCTGACCAGGACTAGAGGGGCCCTGCCTCCAGCCAGGGGGAGGAAAGGGACAATCGAGTTTATTGGACTGTGTGGATTCGATGGCCTGGCACGTCAGACGCACAGAAGTATAAGGCTTTGGTAGACACCGGTGCACAATGTACTCTAATGCCATCAAGCTATAAAGGGCCAGAGCCCATCTGTATTTATGGTGTGACGGGGGGATCCCAGCAGTTAACTGTATTGGAGGCTGAAGTGAGTCTAACCGGTAATGAGTGGCAAAAGCACCGTATTGTGACTGGCCCAGATGCTCCGTGCATCCTTGGCATAGACTATCTTAGAAGAGGATATTTCAAGGACCCAAAAGGGTTCCGCTGGGCTTTTGGCATAGCTGCTTTGGAGACAGAGGACATTAAACAGTTGTCTACCTTGCCTGGTCTCTCAGAGGACCCTTCTGTTGTGGGGTTGCTGAGGGTTGAAGAACAGCAAGTGCCGATCGCTACCACAACTGTGCACCGGCGGCAATATCGCACCAACCGAGACTCCCTGAGTCCCATCCATAAGCTAATTCGTCAACTGGAGAGCCAAGGAGTGATCAGCAAGACTCATTCACCTTTTAATAGTCCCATATGGCCAGTGCGAAAGTCTAATGGTGAGTGGAGACTAACAGTGGACTATCGTGGCCTGAACGAAGTCACGCCACCACTGAGTGCTGCAGTGCCGGACATGCTAGAACTCCAGTATGAACTGGAATCAAAGGCAGCCAAGTGGTATGCCACAATTGATATCGCTAATGCATTTTTCTCCATCCCTCTAGCAGCACAGTGCAGGCCACAGTTTGCTTTCACTTGGAGGGGAGTCCAATATACTTGGAATCGGCTGCCCCAGGGGTGGAAACACAGCCCTACCATTTGCCATGGACTGATCCAGTCTGCGCTGGAGCAGGGGGAAGCTCCTGAACACCTGCAGTACATCGATGACATCATTGTGTGGGGTGACACTGCAGAAGAAGTTTTCGAGAAAGGGAAGAAAATAGTCCAAATCCTTCTGAAGGCTGGTTTTGCCATAAAACAGAATAAAGTTAAAGGACCTGCACGAGAGATCCAGTTTTTAGGAATAAAATGGCAAGATGGACGCCGTCAAATCCCAATGGATGTGATCAACAAAATAACAGCTATGTCTCCACCAACTAGCAAAAAAGAAACACAAACTTTCCTAGGTGTCGTGGGGTTTTGGAGAATGCATATTCCAAATTACAGTCTGATTGTAAACCCGCTCTACCAAGTAACCCGTAAGAAGAATGCTTTTGAATGGGGCCCTGAGCAACGACAAGCCTTTGAACAAATTAAGCAGGAAATAGTTCATGCAGTAGCCCTCGGGCCAGTCCGAACAGGACCAGATGTAAAGAATGTGCTCTACACCGCAGCCGGAGAGAATGGTCCCACCTGGAGCCTCTGGCAGAAAGAACCTGGGGAAACTCGAGGTCGACCCCTGGGGTTTTGGAGTCGGGGATACAGAGGATCTGAAGCCCGCTATACTCCAACTGAAAAGGAGATATTGGCAGCATATGAAGGAGTTCGATCTGCTTCGGAAGTGGTCGGTACTGAAGCGCAGCTCCTCCTGGCACCCCGACTGCCGGTACTAGGCTGGATGTTCAAAGGAAGGGTCCCCTCTACGCATCATGCAACTGATGCTACATGGAGCAAGTGGGTTGCACTGATTACTCAGCGGGCTCGAATAGGAAACCCCAGTCGCCCAGGAATCTTGGAGGTGATTATGGACTGGCCAGAAGGCAAATACTTTGGGATATCACCAGAGGAGGAGGTGGTTCGTGCTGAAGAAGCCCCCCTGTACAACAAGCTACCAGAAAATGAGAAGAAATATGCCTTGTTCACTGACGGGTCCTGTCGTATTGTGGGAAAGCATCGGAGATGGAAAGCTGCTGTATGGAGTCCTACACGACGAGTTGCAGAAGCTGCTGAGGGAGAAGGTGAATCGAGTCAGTTTGCAGAAGTAAAAGCCATTCAGCTGGCTTTAGATATTGCTGAACGAGAAAAGTGGCCAGTTCTCTATCTCTATACTGATTCATGGATGGTAGCAAATGCCCTGTGGGGGTGGTTACAGCAATGGAAGCAGAACAACTGGCAGCGCAGGGGCAAGCCCATCTGGGCTGCGGCATTGTGGCAAGATATTGCTGCCCGGGTAGAGAACCTGGTTGTAAAGGTACGCCATGTAGATGCTCATGTGCCCAAGAATCGGGCTACTGAAGAACACCAAAACAACCAGCAGGTGGATCAGGCTGCTAAGATTGAAGTGGCTCAGGTGGACCTGGACTGGCAACATAAAGGTGAATTATTTATAGCCCGATGGGCCCATGACACCTCAGGCCATCAAGGTAGAGATGCAACCTACAGATGGGCTCGTGATCGAGGGGTGGACCTGACCATGGACACTACAGCACAGGTTATTCATGACTGTGAAACATGTGCTGCAATCAAGCAAGCCAAACGGTCAAAACCTCTTTGGTATGGAGGACGATGGCTGAAATATAAATATGGAGAGGCCTGGCAGATTGATTACATCACACTCCCTCAAACCCGCAACGGCAAGCGCCACGTACTTACAATGGTGGAAGCAACCACCGGATGGCTGGAAACATATCCTGTGCCCCATGCCACCGCCCGGAACACTATCCTGGGCCTTGAAAAGCAAGTCTTATGGCGACATGGCACCCCAGAGAGAATTGAGTCAGACAACGGGACTCATTTCCGAAACAACCTTATAGACACTTGGGCCAAAGAACATGGTATTGAGTGGGTGTATCACATCCCCTATCATGCACCAGCCTCTGGAAAAGTTGAACGATACAATGGACTGTTGAAGACTACACTGAAAGCAATGGGTGCTGGGACATTCAAAAATTGGGATACACATTTGGCAAAGGCCACCTGGTTAGTCAATACCAGGGGATCTGCCAACCGAGCTGGACCTGCCCAATCAAACCTGTTACGCACTGTAGAAGGGGATAAAGTTCCTGTAGTGCACGTAAGAAACATGCTGGGTAAAACAGTCTGGGCTACTCCTGCCTCAGGAAAAGGCAAACCCATTCGTGGAATTGCTTTTGCTCAGGGACCTGGATGCACTTGGTGGGTAATGCAAAAGAATGGGGAGGTCCGGTGTGTACCTCAAGGGGATTTGATACTGGGTGAGAATAGCCCATGAGTTGAATTGTAGTATGTTAATTATTATATAATAATGTATGTCATCACTACCATGATTGCTATATATCATAGATGAAAATGGTGATTAATTAGAATGTATTGGACAGAGTGTAACCTGAGCATGACATAAATGGTATGGAATAAGGGGTGGATATCTGTCCTGGTTCCAGTTAGGACAGAGTTAAGTAGCTCATAGTAGCTGGTAGGGTGCTATGTTTTGGATTAGGATGAGAAGAGCGCTGATAACATGCTGATGTTTTAATTGTTGCAGAGCAGTGTTTACACCAGGCCAAGGACTTTTCGGCTTCTTGCTCTGTCCTGCCAGCGAGCAGGCTGGGGGTGCAGCAGGAGCTGGGAGGGGACAGACCCAGGACAGCTGACCCAAACTGGCCAAAGGGGTATTCCATACCATCTGACGTCATGCTAAACAATATATAGGGGTGGCTGGCCGGGGTGGGGGGGCCGGCTGCTCGGGAATAGGCTGGGCATCGGTCAGCGGGTGGTGAGCAATTGCATTGTGCATCACTTGTTTTCTTACACATTATTATTGTTAATACTATTACCATTATCACTATTATTATTATTATTGTTATTATTATTTTCCTGTCTTAATAAACTGTCTTTATCTCAACTCACAGGCTTCACTTTCCCGTTTCTCTCCCCCATCCCAGAGAGGGAGGGGGGAGGGTGAGCGAACGGCTGTGTGGTGTTTAGCTGCCAGCCGGGTTAAACCACAACAGATTCCAAGACGCCTCATCACCCATCATAGAAGAACTCGTTGAATTCCACGACCACGCCCTAATCGTTGCCCTAGCTATCTGCAGCCTAGTTCTCTACCTTTTAGCCCACATACTAACAGAAAAACTCTCGTCCAATGCTGTAGACGCCCAAGAAGTAGAGCTGATCTGGACAATCCTACCTGCTATCGTCCTGGTACTCCTCGCCCTCCCATCCCTACAAATCCTCTACATAATGGACAAAATCGATGAACCAGACCTCACCCTAAAAGCCATCGGCCACCAATGATACTGAAGCTACGAATACACAGACTTCAAAGACCTATCATTCGACTCCTACATAGTGCCCACCCCAGACTTACCCAACGGCCACTTCCGACTGCTAGAAGTTGACCACCGCGTAGTTATCCCAATAGAATCCCCCATCCGCGTGATCATTACTGCAGGAGACGTACTCCACTCCTGAGCAGTCCCAACGCTCGGAGTTAAAACAGACGCAATCCCAGGCCGACTAAACCAAACTTCATTCATTACCACCCGGCCTGGGATTTTTTACGGACAATGCTCAGAAATTTGCGGGGCTAATCACAGCTACATACCCATTGTAGTAGAATCAACCCCACTCCCACATTTCGAGGCCTGATCGTCCCTTCTATCATCATCCTAATCATTAAGAAGCTATGCAACAGCACTAGCCTTTTAAGCTAGCCAGAGAGGGACTTCCCCCTCCTTAATGATATGCCACAGCTTAACCCCGCACCATGATTTTCAATCATAATTATAACCTGATTAACCCTAGCACTCCTCATCCAACCAAAACTACTAGCCTTCACCACAACCAACCCCCCATCAAATAAGACCTCCCTCACTACCAAACCCACACCATGATCCTGACCATGAACCTAAGCTTCTTTGACCAATTTTCCAGCCCCAATCTATTCGGCATCCCCTTAATCCTACTATCCCTACTCTTCCCAGCCCTACTATTCCCGTCCCCAAACAACCGATGAATCAACAACCGCCTTTCTACTATCCAAACATGACTCCTTCACCTAATCACAAAACAACTAATAGTCCCACTCAACAAAAATGGCCACAAATGAGCCATAATATTTACATCCCTAATAATCATACTTCTTACAATCAACCTTCTAGGCCTCCTTCCATATACATTCACCCCAACCACCCAACTATCTATGAACATAGCCCTAGCCTTCCCACTATGGCTCGCCACACTACTAACAGGCCTACGAAACCAACCATCAGCCTCTTTAGCCCACCTATTACCCGAAGGTACCCCTACACCCCTAATCCCCGCACTAATCCTGATCGAAACAACCAGCCTACTAATCCGCCCCCTAGCCCTCGGAGTCCGCCTTACAGCCAACCTTACAGCAGGACACTTACTCATCCAACTCATCTCTACAGCCTCCATTGCATTAATACCCACCCTTCCTGCAGTATCCATCCTAACAATAATCATCCTACTACTCCTAACCATCCTAGAAGTAGCAGTAGCCATAATCCAGGCCTACGTCTTCATGCTCCTTCTAAGCCTATACTTACAAGAAAACATCTAATGGCACACCAAGCACACTCATACCACATAGTTGACCCAAGCCCTTGACCAATCTTCGGGGCAGCCGCCGCCCTACTCACAACCTCAGGATTAATCATGTGATTCCACTACAACTCATCCATACTACTAACCCTAGGCCTCATCTCAATACTCCTAGTAATACTCCAATGATGACGAGACATTGTACGAGAAAGCACCTTCCAAGGCCATCACACTCCCACAGTCCAAAAAGGCCTACGATACGGCATAATCCTTTTCATCACATCCGAAGCATTCTTCTTCTTAGGGTTCTTCTGAGCGTTCTTCCACTCGAGCCTGGCCCCAACCCCAGAACTAGGAGGCCAACGACCCCCAACAGGAATTAAACCACTCAACCCGATAGAAGTCCCCCTACTAAACACAGCCATCCTACTAGCCTCAGGCGTTACCGTAACGTGAGCCCATCACAGCATCACAGAAGGAAACCGAAAACACGCCATCCATGCCCTAACCCTAACGATCCTCCTGGGATTCTACTTCACAGCCCTACAAGCAATAGAATACCACGAAGCCCCATTCTCAATCGCCGATAGCGTCTACGGATCTACCTTCTTCGTTGCCACTGGATTCCACGGACTCCACGTAATCATCGGATCCTCCTTCCTGACCGTCTGCCTCTTCCGACTGATCAAGTTCCACTTTACATCAGACCACCACTTCGGATTCGAGGCAGCAGCCTGATACTGACACTTCGTAGACATCATCTGACTATTCCTCTACATAACCATCTACTGATGAGGATCTTGCTCTTCTAGTATATTAATTACAATTGACTTCCAATCTCTAGAATCTGGTATAAACCCAGAGGAGAGCAATGAACGCACTCATGTTCATATTCGCCCTATCATCAATCCTAAGCGCCGCCCTAACCGCATTAAACTTCTGACTCGCCCAAATAAACCCCGACTCAGAGAAACTCTCACCGTACGAATGTGGATTCGACCCACTTGGATCTGCTCGATTACCATTCTCAGTCCGATTCTTCCTCAGTAGCCATCCTGTTCGTCCTATTCGACCTAGAAATCGCCCTCCTACTCCCCCTGCCATGAGCCGTCCAACTCCAATCCCCCCTAATGACCCTCACCTGAACTGTAGTGATCCTCCTTCTCCTAACACTCGGACTGGCCTACGAGTGAATTCAAGGGGGCCTAGAATGAGCAGAATAACAGAAAGTTAGTCTAACCAAAAAGATAGCTGGTTTCGACCCAGCAGATTACAGCCAACCCTGTAACTTTCTTATGTCGCCCCTACATTTAAGCTTCTACTCAGCCTTCATTTTCAGCGGACTAGGACTAGCCTTCCACCGAACCCACCTAGTATCCGCCCTACTATGCCTTGAAAGCATAATATTATCGATATTCGTAGGCCTATCAATATGATCCATCGAAAACCAAGTCTCCTCATTCACCATGGTACCAATTCTCATGCTAACCTTCTCAGCGTGTGAGGCGGGCACAGGCCTGGCCATCCTAGTAGCCTCCACCCGCACACATGGCTCCGACCATCTACACAACCTAAACCTCCTGCAATGCTAAAAATCATCCTACCCACAATCATACTTCTTCCAACAGCCCTGCTGTCTCCACCAAAATTTCTATGGACTAACACCACCTTATACAGCCTCCTAATCGCTGCCCTAAGCCTACAGTGATTAATCCCAACCTACTACCCCTACAAATTTTTATCCAACTGAACAGGAATTGACCAAATCTCATCCCCCCTCCTAGTACTATCCTGCTGACTACTCCCACTCATAATCATAGCAAGCCAAAACCACCTGCAACAAGAACCCCTACAACGCAAACGAATCTTTATCTCAACCTTAGTCGCAGTCCAGCCATTCATCCTACTAGCCTTTTCCACCACAGAACTAGCACTATTTTACATCTCATTTGAAGCAACCCTCATTCCCACCCTAATCTTAATCACCCGATGGGGGAACCAACCAGAACGCCTAAGCGCTGGCATCTACCTGCTATTCTACACGCCAGTAAGCTCTCTACCCCTGCTAATCACAATCATACACCTATACGTGAAAATTGGCACCCTGCACCTGCCAACCCTACAAGTAACCCACCCAACCCTATCCACCTCATGGACAGGAATACTATCAGGTCTAGCACTGCTCATAGCATTCATAGTAAAAGCCCCACTATACGGCCTACACCTCTGACTGCCAAAAGCCCACGTAGAAGCACCCATCGCAGGCTCAATACTCCTCGCCGCCCTACTACTAAAGCTAGGAGGATACGGAATTATACGAGTCACTCTATTTATGGGCCCACTGTCCAACCTCCTGCACTACCCCTTCCTAACCCTGGCCCTATGAGGCGCCCTAATGACTAGCTCTGCCTACGACAGACAGACCTAAAATCACTAATCGCTTATTCATCCGTTAGCCACATAGGCCTAGTTATCGCCGCAGGAATAATCCAAACCCACTGATCATTCTCAGGGGCAATGATCCTAATAATTTCCCATGGACTAACTTCCTCCATACTATTCTGCCTAGCCAACACAAACTATGAACGTACGCACAGCCGAATTCTACTACTCACACGAGGCCTACAACCTCTCCTACCACTCATAGCTACCTGATGATTGCTGGCCAATCTAACAAACATAGCCTTACCCCCAACAACAAACCTCATAGCAGAGCTAACCATTATAATCACCTTATTCAACTGATCTGCCTTCACGATCATCCTAACAGGAATCGCAACCCTACTAACCGCCTCCTACACCTTATTCATACTACTAATGACCCAACGAGGCTCAATCCCCTCCCACATCACATCTATGCAAAACTCAACCACGCGAGAACACCTGCTCATAACACTCCACATTATCCCAATATTCCTCCTAATCCTCAAACCCGAACTGATCTCCGGAATCCCCTCATGCAAGTATAGTTTAAACCAAACATTAGACTGTGATTCTAAGAATAGAAGTTCAAACCTTCTTACCTGCCGAGGGGAGGGTTTAACCAACAAGAGCTGCTAACTCTTACATCTGAGCCTAAAACCTCAGCCCCCTTACTTTTAAAGGATAACAGCAATCCACTGGTCTTAGGAACCACCCATCTTGGTGCAAATCCAAGTAAAAATAGTGAACCCCACACTACTAATCAACTCCCTCACACTACTCACGCTGACAATCCTCCTAACCCCAATCATCCTGCCATTTCTATTTAAAAACTTTAAAAACACCCCACAAGCCACCACCCGCGCTGTTAAAACCGCATTCCTAATTAGCCTAGCCCCTACAACCGCATTCATCTACTCGGGAGTAGAATCTGTCACCTGCCACTGGGAGTGAAAATTCATTATAAACTTTAAAATCCCCCTGAGCCTAAAAATAGACCAATACTCAATAACATTTCTTCCAATCGCCCTATTTGTAACATGATCAATCCTACAATTCGCCATATGATACATGGCCTCAGAGCCATACGTAACAAAATTTTTCACCTACCTACTGACATTCCTAGTCGCCATACTCCTCCTAACAACCGCAAACAACATATTCCTCCTATTCGTAGGCTGGGAAGGAGTACGAATCATGTCCTTCCTTCTCATCGGCTGATGACAAGGCCGAGCAGATGCCAACACCGCCGCCCTACGAGCCGTAATCTACAACCGAATCGGAGACGTCGGACTGATCCTGAGCATAGCATGACTAGCTTCAACATTCAACACCTGAGAGATCCAACAAGCCGTACACCCCCACCAAACCCCAATCCTCCCCCTCATAGGATTAATCCTCGCAGCCGCAGGAAAATCCGCCCAATTTGGACTCCACCCATGACTGCCCGCAGCAATAGAAGGCCCCACCCCAGTATCAGCCCTACTGCACTCCAGTACCATAGTAGTAGCCGGAATCTTCCTGCTCATCCGCATGCACCCCCTGCTAGCCACCAACCAGACAGCCCTAACTGCCTGCCTATGCCTAGGTGCTCTATCAACCCTATTCGCTGCCACATGCGCCCTAACCCAAAATGACATCAAAAAAATCATTGCTTTCTCAACATCCAGCCAACTAGGACTAATAATAGTCACTATCGGACTAAACCTCCCACAACTAGCCTTCCTACACATCTCAACCCATGCCTTCTTTAAAGCCATACTATTCCTATGCTCAGGGTCTATCATCCACAACCTAAACGGAGAACAAGATATCCGAAAGATAGGAGGCCTACAGAAAATACTCCCAGTCACTACTTCCTGCCTAACCATCGGAAACCTGGCGCTGATAGGAACCCCATTCCTAGCCGGATTCTACTCAAAAGACCTCATCATCGAAAGCTTAAACACATCATACCTAAATACTTGAGCCCTACTCCTAACCCTTATAGCCACAGCATTCACCGCAACCTACAGCATCCGCATAACCATCCTAGTCCAAGCTGGACAAACCCGAATCCCCCCAATAGTATCAATAAACGAAAACAACCCACTAATCACCGCCCCCCTAACCCGACTCGCCCTAGGCAGCATTACAGCAGGAATAATCATTACCTCTTTCATCACACCAACCAAAACCCCCCCAATAACCATACCCCTTATCACCAAAACCGCTGCCATCCTCATAACAATCCTAGGAATCATCCTAGGCCCCTCATGTACAGGGCCACACCCCTCTAACGGCGCAAGCTTACATAGAAACATTATTAACAGACCTAGACAGATACAAAAACCCCTACAAGACCACGTATTAACTAACCCTGTTAACCCGACTCAGGAGCGCCTATAAGAGCGATTAAAATCTGTGAAAGGAACTCGGCAAATTAATAAGGCCCGACTGTTTACCAAAAACATAGCCTTCAGCAAATTAAACAAGTATTGAAGGTGATGCCTGCCCGGTGACTTAGGTTTAACGGCCGCGGTATCCTAACCGTGCAAAGATAGCGCAATCAATTGTCCCATAAATCGAGACTTGTATGAATGGCTAAACGAGGTCTTAACTGTCTCTCACAGATAATCAGTGAAATTGATCTCCCCGTGCAAAAGCGGGGATGTGAACATAAGACGAGAAGACCCTGTGGAACTTAAAAATCAACGACCACCGCGAATCCTCAATCAACCCCACTGGGGCCACTACCATCGCAGAGCCTGGTCGATATTTTTCGGTTGGGGCGACCTTGGAGGAGAACAAATCCTCCAAAAACAAGACCATACCTCTTTACCTAGAGCTACCCCTCAAAGTGCTAACAGTGACCAGACCCAATATAATTGATTAATGGACCAAGCTACCCCAGGGATAACAGCGCAATCCCCCTCAAGAGCCCATATCGACAGGGGGGTTTACGACCTCGATGTTGGATCAGGACATCCTAATGGTGCAGCCGCTATTAAGGGTTCGTTTGTTCAACGATTAACAGTCCTACGTGATCTGAGTTCAGACCGGAGCAATCCAGGTCGGTTTCTATCTATGACACACTCTCCCCAGTACGAAAGGACCGGGAAAGTGGGGCCAATACCACAAGCACGCCCCCCCCCTCTAAGCAGTGAAACCAACTAAACCGTGAAGAGGGCCTTCCCCCACCACTTTCAATCCTAGAAAAGGACCAGCTAGAGTGGCAGAGCCCGGCAAGTGCAGAAGGCTTAAGCCCTTTCCCCAGAGGTTCAAATCCTCTCCCTAGCTTCACCCATGATTCAAATAACAACACTAAGCTGCCTCGTTATATCCCTCCTATACATCATCCCAATCCTGATTGCCGTAGCCTTCCTAACCCTAGTAGAACGGAAAATCCTAAGCTACATACAATCCCGCAAAGGCCCTAACGTTGTCGGGCCTTTTGGCCTACTTCAACCATTTGCGGACGGACTGAAACTATTTACCAAAGAGCCCATCCGACCCTCTACCTCTTCCCCACTTCTATTCATTCTGATACCAATACTAGCCCTTGTCCTAGCCCTCACCACTTGAGCACCACTACCACTCCCATTTCCCCTAGCAGATCTAAACCTCGGATTTCTCTTCCTAATAGCCATGTCAAGCCTAGCCGTCTACTCAGTCCTATGATCGGGCTGAGCCTCGAACTCAAAATACGCACTAATCGGAGCCCTACGGGCAGTAGCACAGACCATTTCATACGAAGTGACACTGGCCATAATCCTGCTATCAATAATCATACTAAGCGGAAGCTACACACTCAGCTCCTTTGCCATCGCACAGGAGCCTCTATACTTCATTTTCTCCTCATGACCCCTAGCAATAATATGATACGTATCCACCCTAGCAGAGACAAACCGAGCTCCTTTTGACCTCACAGAGGGTGAATCTGAGCTAGTCTCAGGGTTTAACGTTGAATACGCCGCAGGACCCTTCGCCTTATTCTTCCTAGCTGAATATGCGAACATTATGCTAATAAATACACTTACAGCCATCATATTCCTAAACCCAAGCGCCCTAGGGCCACCCACAGAACTATTCCCCGTCATCCTAGCCACAAAAGTCCTCCTACTATCTTCTGGTTTCTTATGGGTCCGAGCTTCATACCCACGATTCCGATATGACCAACTAATGCACCTACTATGAAAAAACTTCCTACCCCTCACACTAGCTCTGTGCCTCTGACACATCAGCATACCTATCTGCTATGCAGGCCTACCTCCTTACATAAGGAAATGTGCCTGAACTACAAAGGGTCACTATGATAAAGTGAACATAGAGGTATAACAGCCCTCTCATTTCCTGTTGACCTTAGAAAAGTAGGAATTGAACCCACACAAGAGAAATCAAAATTCTCCATACTTCCCTTATATTATTTTCTAGTAGAGTCAGCTAATCAAGCTATCGGGCCCATACCCCGAAAATGATGGTTTAACCCCCTCCTCTACTAATGAACCCTTACGCGACCCCAATCATAACCTTCAGCCTCATCTTGGGCACCACAATCACAATTTCCAGCAACCACTGAGTTCTGGCCTGGACAGGACTGGAGATCAACGCACTAGCCATCATTCCCCTAATTGCCAAATCCCACCACCCACGAGCAGTAGAAGCCGCAACGAAATACTTCCTAACCCAAGCAGCTGCTTCCGCCCTGGTCCTATTCTCTAGCATAACCAATGCCTGAGTCACCGGCCAATGAGACATCACACAAATAAACCACCCAACCTCCTGTCTACTACTGACAGCAGCAATCGCTATTAAACTGGGCCTAGTGCCATTTCACTTCTGATTCCCAGAAGTACTACAAGGATCGCCACTAATAACAGCCCTGCTACTCTCGACCCTCATAAAATTCCCCCCACTAACCCTGCTCCTACTAACATCCAAATCCCTCGACCCAGCTCTACTCACCGCCATGGCCCTAGCCTCAACAGCACTAGGAGGCTGAATAGGACTGAACCAAACACAAACACGCAAAATCCTAGCCTTCTCGTCCATCTCCCACTTAGGCTGAATCGCCATCATCCTAGTTTACAGCCCCAAATTGGCCTTACTTACCTTCTACCTATACACAATCATAACATCAGCCGTATTCCTAGCCCTTAACAAAATCAAAGCCCTTAACCTATCCATGATCACAACCTCATGAACAAAAACCCCAGTGCTAAACGCCACCCTAATACTAGTACTTTTATCCCTAGCAGGCCTCCCCCCATTAACAGGCTTTATACCAAAGTGACTTATCATCCAAGAACTAACTAAACAGGAAATAACACCAGCAGCCATGGCAATTGCCATGCTATCACTGCTCAGCCTCTTCTTCTACCTACGCCTCGCATACCACTCAACAATTACCCTTCCCCCCAACTCCTCTAACCACATAAAACAATGATACACTAGCAAAGCCCCAAGCACACCTACTGCGGTCCTTGCCTCACTATCAATCCTCTTACTTCCCCTGTCCCCAATAATACATGCCATTGTCTAGAAACTTAGGATAACACCCCAAACCGAAGGCCTTCAAAGCCTTAAATAAGAGTTAAACCCTCTTAGTTTCTGCACATTAAGACTTACAGAATATTAACCTGTATCTTCTGAATGCAAGTCAGACGCTTTAATTAAGCTAAAGCCTCCCTAGACAGATGGGCTTCGATCCCACAAAACTCTAGTTAACAGCTAAATGCCTAAACCAATTGGCTTCTGCCTACAAAGACCCTGACGCACCCTAGTGCGCATCGATGAGCTTGCAACTCAACATGAATTTCACTACAGAGCCGATAAGAAGAGGAATTAAACCTCTGTAAAAAGGACTACAGCCTAACGCTTCAACACTCAGCCATCTTACCCGTCACCTTCATCAACCGATGACTATTTTCCACTAACCATAAGGATATTGGCACCCTGTACCTCATCTTCGGGGCATGAGCAGGAATAGTCGGCACCGCACTCAGCCTATTAATCCGCGCAGAACTAGGACAACCAGGAACTCTCCTAGGCGACGACCAAATTTACAATGTAATCGTTACCGCTCACGCCTTTGTAATAAGCTTCTTTATAGTCATACCCATCATGATCGGAGGATTCGGCAACTGATTAGTCCCCCTCATAATCGGTGCCCCCGACATAGCATTCCCGCGAATAAACAACATAAGCTTTTGACTCCTCCCCCCATCATTCCTCCTCCTACTAGCCTCATCCACTGTAGAAGCTGGCGCCGGCACAGGCTGAACTGTCTACCCTCCCCTAGCAGGTAACCTTGCCCACGCCGGAGCTTCAGTAGACCTGGCTATCTTCTCACTCCACTTAGCCGGTATCTCCTCCATCCTTGGGGCCATCAACTTTATCACCACAGCCATCAACATAAAACCCCCCGCACTCTCACAATACCAAACCCCACTATTTGTCTGATCCGTACTAATTACCGCCATCCTACTCCTTCTATCACTCCCCGTACTCGCCGCCGGTATTACTATATTACTAACTGATTGAAACCTAAACACCACATTCTTCGACCCCGCTGGAGGAGGAGACCCAATCCTGTACCAACACCTATTCTGATTCTTCGGACACCCAGAAGTCTATATTCTGATCCTACCGGGGTTCGGAATCATCTCACACGTAGTCACGTACTACTCAGGCAAAAAGGAGCCCTTCGGCTACATGGGAATAGTCTGAGCCATACTATCCATCGGCTTCCTAGGATTCATCGTCTGAGCTCACCACATGTTTACAGTAGGAATAGACGTTGATACCCGAGCCTACTTTACATCAGCCACTATAATCATTGCCATCCCTACCGGAATCAAAGTATTTAGCTGACTAGCCACCCTGCACGGAGGAACAATCAAATGAGACCCCCCCAATACTATGAGCTCTAGGATTTATCTTCCTATTTACCATCGGAGGATTAACAGGAATCGTTCTTGCAAACTCTTCCCTAGACATCGCCCTGCACGACACGTACTACGTAGTTGCCCACTTCCACTACGTCCTATCCATAGGCGCCGTCTTTGCCATTCTAGCAGGATTTACTCACTGATTCCCACTACTCACTGGGTTTACCCTACACCAAACATGAGCAAAAGCCCACTTCGGGGTAATATTTACAGGAGTAAACCTAACGTTCTTCCCCCAGCACTTCCTAGGCCTAGCAGGAATACCCCGACGATACTCGGACTATCCCGACGCCTACACACTATGAAACACCATTTCCTCCATCGGCTCCCTAATCTCAATAGTAGCCGTAATCATACTAATATTCATCATCTGAGAAGCCTTTCCGGCCAAACGAAAAGTCCTACAACCAGAACTAACTACCACAAACGTTGAATGAATCCACGGCTGCCCTCCCCCATACCATACTTTCGAGGAACCGGCCTTCGTCCAAGTACAAGAAAGGAAGGAATCGAACCCTCACATGCTGGTTTCAAGCCAACTGCATTAACCGCTCATGCTTCTTTCTTATGAGACGTTAGTAAACCAATTACATAGCCTTGTCAAGACTAAATCACAGGTAAAAATCCTGTACATCTCATGTGGCCAACCACTCCCAACTAGGATTCCAAGACGCCTCATCACCCATCATAGAAGAACTCGTTGAATTCCACGACCACGCCCTAATCGTTGCCCTAGCTATCTGCAGCCTAGTTCTCTACCTTTTAGCCCACATACTAACAGAAAAACTCTCGTCCAATGCTGTAGACGCCCAAGAAGTAGAGCTGATCTGGACAATCCTACCTGCTATCGTCCTGGTACTCCTCGCCCTCCCATCCCTACAAATCCTCTACATAATGGACAAAATCGATGAACCAGACCTCACCCTAAAAGCCATCGGCCACCAATGATACTGAAGCTACGAATACACAGACTTCAAAGACCTATCATTCGACTCCTACATAGTGCCCACCCCAGACTTACCCAACGGCCACTTCCGACTGCTAGAAGTTGACCACCGCGTAGTTATCCCAATAGAATCCCCCATCCGCGTGATCATTACTGCAGGAGACGTACTCCACTCCTGAGCAGTCCCAACGCTCGGAGTTAAAACAGACGCAATCCCAGGCCGACTAAACCAAACTTCATTCATTACCACCCGGCCTGGGATTTTTTACGGACAATGCTCAGAAATTTGCGGGGCTAATCACAGCTACATACCCATTGTAGTAGAATCAACCCCACTCCCACATTTCGAGGCCTGATCGTCCCTTCTATCATCATCCTAATCATTAAGAAGCTATGCAACAGCACTAGCCTTTTAAGCTAGCCAAAGAGGGACTTCCCCCTCCTTAATGATATGCCACAGCTTAACCCCGCACCATGATTTTCAATCATAATTATAACCTGATTAACCCTAGCACTCCTCATCCAACCAAAACTACTAGCCTTCACCACAACCAACCCCCCATCAAATAAGACCTCCCTCACTACCAAACCCACACCATGATCCTGACCATGAACCTAAGCTTCTTTGACCAATTTTCCAGCCCCAATCTATTCGGCATCCCCTTAATCCTACTATCCCTACTCTTCCCAGCCCTACTATTCCCGTCCCCAAACAACCGATGAATCAACAACCGCCTTTCTACTATCCAAACATGACTCCTTCACCTAATCACAAAACAACTAATAGTCCCACTCAACAAAAATGGCCACAAATGAGCCATAATATTTACATCCCTAATAATCATACTTCTTACAATCAACCTTCTAGGCCTCCTTCCATATACATTCACCCCAACCACCCAACTATCTATGAACATAGCCCTAGCCTTCCCACTATGGCTCGCCACACTACTAACAGGCCTACGAAACCAACCATCAGCCTCTTTAGCCCACCTATTACCCGAAGGTACCCCTACACCCCTAATCCCCGCACTAATCCTGATCGAAACAACCAGCCTACTAATCCGCCCCCTAGCCCTCGGAGTCCGCCTTACAGCCAACCTTACAGCAGGACACTTACTCATCCAACTCATCTCTACAGCCTCCATTGCATTAATACCCACCCTTCCTGCAGTATCCATCCTAACAATAATCATCCTACTACTCCTAACCATCCTAGAAGTAGCAGTAGCCATAATCCAGGCCTACGTCTTCGTGCTCCTTCTAAGCCTATACTTACAAGAAAACATCTAATGGCACACCAAGCACACTCATACCACATAGTTGACCCAAGCCCTTGACCAATCTTCGGGGCAGCTGCCGCCCTACTCACAACCTCAGGATTAATCATGTGATTCCACTACAACTCATCCATACTACTAACCCTAGGCCTCATCTCAATACTCCTAGTAATACTCCAATGATGACGAGACATTGTACGAGAAAGCACCTTCCAAGGCCATCACACTCCCACAGTCCAAAAAGGCCTACGATACGGCATAATCCTTTTCATCACATCCGAAGCATTCTTCTTCTTAGGGTTCTTCTGAGCGTTCTTCCACTCGAGCCTGGCCCCAACCCCAGAACTAGGAGGCCAACGACCCCCAACAGGAATTAAACCACTCAACCCGATAGAAGTCCCCCTACTAAACACAGCCATCCTACTAGCCTCAGGCGTTACCGTAACGTGAGCCCATCACAGCATCACAGAAGGAAACCGAAAACACGCCATCCACGCCCTAACCCTAACGATCCTCCTGGGATTCTACTTCACAGCCCTACAAGCAATAGAATACCACGAAGCCCCATTCTCAATCGCCGATAGCGTCTACGGATCTACCTTCTTCGTTGCCACTGGATTCCACGGACTCCACGTAATCATCGGATCCTCCTTCCTGACCGTCTGCCTCTTCCGACTGATCAAGTTCCACTTTACATCAGACCACCACTTCGGATTCGAGGCAGCAGCCTGATACTGACACTTCGTAGACGTCATCTGACTATTCCTCTACATAACCATCTACTGATGAGGATCTTGCTCTTCTAGTATATTAATTACAATTGACTTCCAATCTCTAGAATCTGGTATAAACCCAGAGGAGAGCAATGAACGCACTCATGTTCATATTTGCCCTATCATCAATCCTAAGCGCCGCCCTAACCGCATTAAACTTCTGACTCGCCCAAATAAACCCCGACTCAGAGAAACTCTCACCGTACGAATGTGGATTCGACCCACTTGGATCTGCTCGATTACCATTCTCAGTCCGATTCTTCCTCAGTAGCCATCCTGTTCGTCCTATTCGACCTAGAAATCGCCCTCCTACTCCCCCTGCCATGAGCCGTCCAACTCCAATCCCCCCTAATGACCCTCACCTGAACTGTAGTGATCCTCCTTCTCCTAACACTCGGACTGGCCTACGAGTGAATTCAAGGGGGCCTAGAATGAGCAGAATAACAGAAAGTTAGTCTAACCAAAAAGATAGCTGGTTTCGACCCAGCAGATTACAGCCAACCCTGTAACTTTCTTATGTCGCCCCTACATTTAAGCTTCTACTCAGCCTTCATTTTCAGCGGACTAGGACTAGCCTTCCACCGAACCCACCTAGTATCCGCCCTACTATGCCTTGAAAGCATAATATTATCGATATTCGTAGGCCTATCAATATGATCCATCGAAAACCAAGTCTCCTCATTCACCATGGTACCAATTCTCATGCTAACCTTCTCAGCGTGTGAGGCGGGCACAGGCCTGGCCATCCTAGTAGCCTCCACCCGCACACATGGCTCCGACCATCTACACAACCTAAACCTCCTGCAATGCTAAAAATCATCCTACCCACAATCATACTTCTTCCAACAGCCCTGCTGTCTCCACCAAAATTTCTATGGACTAACACCACCTTATACAGCCTCCTAATCGCTGCCCTAAGCCTACAGTGATTAATCCCAACCTACTACCCCTACAAATTTTTATCCAACTGAACAGGAATTGACCAAATCTCATCCCCCCTCCTAGTACTATCCTGCTGACTACTCCCACTCATAATCATAGCAAGCCAAAACCACCTGCAACAAGAACCCCTACAACGCAAACGAATCTTTATCTCAACCTTAGTCGCAGTCCAGCCATTCATCCTACTAGCCTTTTCCACCACAGAACTAGCACTATTTTACATCTCATTTGAAGCAACCCTCATTCCCACCCTAATCTTAATCACCCGATGGGGGAACCAACCAGAACGCCTAAGCGCTGGCATCTACCTGCTATTCTACACGCCAGTAAGCTCTCTACCCCTGCTAATCACAATCATACACCTATACGTGAAAATTGGCACCCTGCACCTGCCAACCCTACAACTAACCCACCCAACCCTATCCACCTCATGGACAGGAATACTATCAGGTCTAGCACTGCTCATAGCATTCATAGTAAAAGCCCCACTATACGGCCTACACCTCTGACTGCCAAAAGCCCACGTAGAAGCACCCATCGCAGGCTCAATACTCCTCGCCGCCCTACTACTAAAGCTAGGAGGATACGGAATTATACGAGTCACTCTATTTATGGGCCCACTGTCCAACCTCCTGCACTACCCCTTCCTAACCCTGGCCCTATGAGGCGCCCTAATGACTAGCTCAATCTGCCTACGACAGACAGACCTAAAATCACTAATCGCTTATTCATCCGTTAGCCACATAGGCCTAGTTATCGCCGCAGGAATAATCCAAACCCACTGATCATTCTCAGGGGCAATGATCCTAATAATTTCCCATGGACTAACTTCCTCCATACTATTCTGCCTAGCCAACACAAACTATGAACGTACGCACAGCCGAATTCTACTACTCACACGAGGCCTACAACCTCTCCTACCACTCATAGCTACCTGATGATTGCTGGCCAATCTAACAAACATAGCCTTACCCCCAACAACAAACCTCATAGCAGAGCTAACCATTATAATCACCTTATTCAACTGATCTGCCTTCACGATCATCCTAACAGGAATCGCAACCCTACTAACCGCCTCCTACACCTTATTCATACTACTAATGACCCAACGAGGCTCAATCCCCTCCCACATCACATCTATGCAAAACTCAACCACGCGAGAACACCTGCTCATAACACTCCACATTATCCCAATATTCCTCCTAATCCTCAAACCCGAACTGATCTCCGGAATCCCCTCATGCAAGTATAGTTTAAACCAAACATTAGACTGTGATTCTAAGAATAGAAGTTCAAACCTTCTTACCTGCCGAGGGGAGGGTTTAACCAACAAGAGCTGCTAACTCTTACATCTGAGCCTAAAACCTCAGCCCCCTTACTTTTAAAGGATAACAGCAATCCACTGGTCTTAGGAACCACCCATCTTGGTGCAAATCCAAGTAAAAATAGTGAACCCCACACTACTAATCAACTCCCTCACACTACTCACGCTGACAATCCTCCTAACCCCAATCATCCTGCCATTTCTATTTAAAAACTTTAAAAACACCCCACAAGCCACCACCCGCGCTGTTAAAACCGCATTCCTAATTAGCCTAGCCCCTACAACCGCATTCATCTACTCGGGAGTAGAATCTGTCACCTGCCACTGGGAGTGAAAATTCATTATAAACTTTAAAATCCCCCTGAGCCTAAAAATAGACCAATACTCAATAACATTTCTTCCAATCGCCCTATTTGTAACATGATCAATCCTACAATTCGCCATATGATACATGGCCTCAGAGCCATACGTAACAAAATTTTTCACCTACCTACTGACATTCCTAGTCGCCATACTCCTCCTAACAACCGCAAACAACATATTCCTCCTATTCGTAGGCTGGGAAGGAGTACGAATCATGTCCTTCCTTCTCATCGGCTGATGACAAGGCCGAGCAGATGCCAACACCGCCGCCCTACGAGCCGTAATCTACAACCGAATCGGAGACGTCGGACTGATCCTGAGCATAGCATGACTAGCTTCAACATTCAACACCTGAGAGATCCAACAAGCCGTACACCCCCACCAAACCCCAATCCTCCCCCTCATAGGATTAATCCTCGCAGCCGCAGGAAAATCCGCCCAATTTGGACTCCACCCATGACTGCCCGCAGCAATAGAAGGCCCCACCCCAGTATCAGCCCTACTGCACTCCAGTACCATAGTAGTAGCCGGAATCTTCCTGCTCATCCGCATGCACCCCCTGCTAGCCACCAACCAGACAGCCCTAACTGCCTGCCTATGCCTAGGTGCTCTATCAACCCTATTCGCTGCCACATGCGCCCTAACCCAAAATGACATCAAAAAAATCATTGCTTTCTCAACATCCAGCCAACTAGGACTAATAATAGTCACTATCGGACTAAACCTCCCACAACTAGCCTTCCTACACATCTCAACCCATGCCTTCTTTAAAGCCATACTATTCCTATGCTCAGGGTCTATCATCCACAACCTAAACGGAGAACAAGATATCCGAAAGATAGGAGGCCTACAGAAAATACTCCCAGTCACTACTTCCTGCCTAACCATCGGAAACCTGGCGCTGATAGGAACCCCATTCCTAGCCGGATTCTACTCAAAAGACCTCATCATCGAAAGCTTAAACACATCATACCTAAATACTTGAGCCCTACTCCTAACCCTTATAGCCACAGCATTCACCGCAACCTACAGCATCCGCATAACCATCCTAGTCCAAGCTGGACAAACCCGAATCCCCCCAATAGTATCAATAAACGAAAACAACCCACTAATCACCGCCCCCCTAACCCGACTCGCCCTAGGC
>NW_027663641.1:0-37211 GCF_964034855.1 Anser brachyrhynchus | reverse complement strand
ACACCTCATAACCCCTCACAAACACCCCGTAACCCCCCACAAACACCCCCTATCCCCTCACAACCCCCTTATATCCACCTAAAACCCCCGATAACACCCTACCTCACAATTTCCCTATCTCGCCCCAAAATCCCCCGTAACCCCTCGAAGTCCCCCCAAATCCCCTCACAACCCCCTCCAACCCCCCCTAATTCCCCCCTCTCCTCACGCTCCCGCCATTTTCCCCCCTCACCCCCCCCCCCCCCCCCCTTTCCCCCCTCACCGGGCGCCACCAGCAGCAGCAGCACCGACAGCAGGACGCCGGGACAGGCCCGGCGACAGCGACAGAGTCGGCGACGGGGATCGGGTCGGCGACAGGGACGCGATCGGCGACAGCCCCGGGGCCGCCCCGGGCCCGGCCCCCCCATGGCGCTGTGGCCGCGCCGCCGGCACCTGCCGCCACCTGGCCACGCCCCCTATTTATAGCCCCGCCCTCCGCGAGGCCACGCCCACATTCCACCGAGCCACGCCCACACCTGCGCCAAGCCACGCCCACCCCCGCATACCTGCAGCGGTTGCAGCCCCCTTTAGCCACGCCCCCTCCCACCTGGCCACGCCCCCTCCCTTTAGCCACGCCCCCTCTCTTTGGCCACGCCCCCTCCCTTTAGCCACGCCCCCTCGGCGGCCCCATAGGGGATTTATGGGGTCCTATAGGGGGCTGCAGCGGCCCTATAGGGGCCCCATAGCGTGTTTTCTATAGGGTCGGCGCTTTATAGGGTCAGCAGCAGGCTGTGAGAGGGTCAGGGCCCCGTTGCGGGGTCAGAATGCTGCTATAGGGTCGGCGCATATAGGGTGAGGGCCCCCCTATAGGGTCGGCACCCTGCTATAGGGTGTTCTATAGGGTCAGCGCCTCCCTCCAGCACCCGATCTCCCTTCGTAGGCCCCCTCCGCCCTATAGGGTCACAGCAGTGTCCCCTATAACCCTCCCTCCCTTATAGGCTCCCCCCCTTCCCCTATAGGAAACCCCCTCCCTTACAGGATTTCTCCTTCTATAGGGCTCCCCATCCCTTATAGGATTTCTTCCCCTTGTAGGGTCCCCCCCTTCCCCTATAGGGTTCCCCATCCTTTATAGCTCCCCCTCCCTTATAGGATTTCTCCCCCCCCTTATATGATTTCCTGCCTATAGGATCCTCCCTAACCCCCCCCCAGGATTCCTCTCCCTATAGGGTCCTCCACATCCCCTATAGCAGCCCCCATCCCCTATAGGGTCCCCACACCCCCTATAGGGCTCCCCCACCCCCCTATAGGGTTTTTCCCCCTACAGGGTCCCTACACCCCCTATAGAATTTCCCCACCCCTTTCAGGATTTTCTCTCTCCCTTATAGGATTTCTCCCCCTAGAGGGCCCCCACCCCGCCTATAGGGTCCCCACACCCCCTATGGGATTTTTCCCCCATAGGGCCCCTACATCCATCCCCCGTAAGATTTCTCCATCCCTTATAGGAACTTTCCCCCTATAGGGTCCCCACACCCCCTATAGGGTCCCTACATCCCCTGTAGGATTTCCCCTCTCCCTTATAGGATTTCTCCCCCCTATAGGGCCCCCACACCCCCCTATAGGGTTCCTACATCCCCTGTAGTATTTCCACACCCCTTATAGGATTTCTCCCCCTATAGGGCCCCCACATCCCCTGTAGGATTTCCCCATCCCTTAAAGGATTTTTCCCCCTATAGGGTCCCCACGCCCAGGATTTCTCCCCACTATAGGGTCCCCACATCCCCTATAGGGCTCCCACGCTCCCCTATAGGGTTCCTACATCCCCTGTAGTATTTCCACACCCCCTATAGGATTTCTCCCCCTATAGGGTCCCCACGCCCCCGTATAGAGCCCCTACATCCCCTGTAGTATTTCCGCATCCCTTATAGGATTTCTCCCCACTATAGGGTCCCCACATCCCCTATAGGGCTCCCACGCTCCCCTATAGGGTCCCTACATCCCCTGTAGGATTTCCCCTCTCCCTTATAGGGTCCACATTCCCCCCTATAGGGCCCCCACGCCCCCCTATAGGGTTCCTACATCCCCTGTAGTATTTCCACACCCCTTACAGGATCTCTCCCCCTATAGGGTCCCCACATCCCCTATAGGGTCCCCACGCCCCCCTACAGAGCCCCTACATCCCCTGTAGCATTTCCGCATCCCTTATAGGATTTCTCCCCCTATAGGGTCCCCACGCCCCCCTACAGAGCCCCTACATCCCCTGTAGCATTTCCGCACCCCTTATAGAATTTCTCCCCCTATAGGGTCCCCACACCCCCTATAGGGCCCCCCCACCCCCCTACAGGGTCCCCACATCCCCTGTAGTATTTCCACACCCCCTATAGGATTTCTCCCCCTATAGGGTCCCTACATCCCCTGTAGGATTTCCCCACCCCTTATAGGATTTCTCCCCCCTATAGGGCCCCCCCACCCCCTATAGGGCCCCCGCCCAGCCCTACAGCCGCCGCCTGACTCAGCGGGGCCGGAAGGGGGCCGGGCCCCACCCCGGAGGCCACGTCAGGGCCTTAACGAGCACCCTAACGAGGGGCAGGGCCGGAAGCCCTAATTAGCCCCCCCCCCTAATTAACGCGCGCCCTAACGAGGGCCCCCGAACCCCCCCGTTAACGAACCAGGCGCCGCCTCGTCAGCCCCCGACGCTTTAATTGGGCTCGGGGGGAGGAAAGGGTTAAAAACAGGGAGGGGGCGGGGCCAAGGCCCCCGGGGGCGGGGCCAAGGCCCCCGGGGGCGGGGCCAAGGCCTCGAGGGGCGGGGCCAAGGCCCCTGGGGGCGGGGCCAAGGCCCCTGGGGGCGGGGCCAAGGCCCCTGGGGGCGGGGCTTGGAGTAAAAATTGGCGGAGGGGGCGGAGCCAAGGGGGGTCAATACGGCCTCTCGCGGCGGTCCTGCCGGTGGTCGCCCCTGGGGAGAGAGAGGAAAGTTCGTTAGCGCTAACGAGGGCTTCGTTAGGGTTCATGAGGGCTTCGTTAGGGGTCGGGGTTAATTGGGACATCGATAGGGGTCGGGGTTAACGAGGGTCGGGGTTAACGACACCGTTAGGGGTCAGGGTTAACAAGGACATCGTTAGGGTTAACGGGGGCTTCGTTAGGGGTCAGGGTTAATGAGGACATCATTAGGGGTCGGGGTTAACGAGGGTCGGGGTTAATGGGGACTTCGTCAGGGGTTAGGGTTAACGAGGACGTCGTTAGGGGTCAGGGTTAATTGGGATGTTGTTAGGGTTCATGGGGGCTTCGTTAGGGGTCAGGGTTAACGAGGGTCAGGGTTAATGACACCGTTAGGGGTCAGGGTTAACAAGGACTTCGTTAAGGGTCAGGGTTAACGAGGACATTTTTAGGGTTAATGGGGGCTTCGTTAGGGATCAGGGTTAATGAGGACATCGTTAGGGGCCAGGGTTAACAAGGGTTGGGGTTAACGACACCATCAGGGGTCAGGGTTCACGGCGACTTCGTTAGGGGTTAGTGTTAACAAGGATGTCGTTAGGGGTCAGGGTTAATTGGGACATTGTTAGGGGTCACGGTTAATAATGATCAGGATTAACGACATCGTTAGGGGTCAGGGTTAACAAGGACATCGTTAGGGCTAACGGGGGCTTCGTTAGGGGTCAGGGTTAATGAGGACGTCGTTAGGGGTCAGGGTTAACAAGGGTCAGGGTTAACGCAGACTTTGTTAGGGGTTAGGGTTAACGAGGATGTCGTTAGGGGTCAGGGTTAATTGGGATGTCGTTAGGGTTAATGGGGACTTCGTTAGGGGTCAGGGTTAATGAGAACATCGTTAGGGGCCGGGGTTAACAAGGGTCAGGGTTAACGACACCATCAGGGTTCACGTTAGGAGTTAGTGTTAATGAGGATGTCGTTAGGGGTCAGGGTTAATTGGGACATCGTTAGGGTTAACGGGGGCTTCGTTAGGGGTCAGGGTTAACGAGGACATCGTTAGGGGTCAGGGTTAACGAGGGTCGGGGTTAATGGGGACTTCGTCAGGGGTTAGGGTTAAGGAGGACGTCGTTAGGGGTCAGGGTTAATTGGGATGTTGTTAGGGTTCATGGGGGCTTCGTTAGGGGTCAGGGTTAATGAGCACATCGTTAGGGGTCGGGGTTAACGAGGGTCAGGGTTAACGACACCGTTAGGGGTCAGGGTTAACAGGGACTTCGTTAAGGGTCAGGGTTAACGAGGACATTTTTAGGGTTAATGGGGGCTTCGTTAGGGATCAGGGTTAATGAGGACATCGTTAGGTGCCAGGGTTAACAAGGGTCGGGGTTAACGACACCGTCAGGGGTCAGGGTTCACAGCGACTTCATTAGGAGTTAGTGTTAACGAGGATGTCGTTAGGGGTCAGGGTTAATTGGGACATTGTTAGGGGTCACGGTTAATAATGATCAGGATTAACAACATCGTTAGGGGTCAGGGTTAACAAGGACATCGTTAGGGTTAATGGGGGCTTCGTTAGGGTCAGGGTTAACAAGGACGTCATTAGGGGCCGGGGTTAACGGGGCCTTCGCTAGGGTTAATGAGGACATTCATAGGAGCTGGGGTTAACGAGGACATCATTAGGGGTCGGGGTTAACGGGGCCATCACTAGGGATCAGGGTTAACGAGGCCATCGTTAGGGTTAACGGGGGCCATCATTAGGGCTAACGAGGACATCGTTAGGGGCCGGGGTTAACGGGGACATCCTTAGGGGTCAGGGTTCACAAGGACATCATTAGGGGTCGGGTTAACGAGGACATCAGTAGCTTCCAGGGTTAACGGGGCCATTGTTAGGGGTCAGATTAACAAGGACATCGTTAGGGGTCGGGTTAACGAGGACATCAGTAGGTTCCAGGGTTACCGGGGCCGTCGGTAGGGCTCAGGGTTAACGGGACATCGTTAGGTTTCAGAGTTAACAGTGCCATCATTAGGGCTCAGGGTTAACGGAACCTCATCAGGGCTCGGCGTTAACGAGGCCCTCGTCAGGGCTCGGCGTTAATGACCCCCCCCCCGTCTCACCTCGAGTCCATCTTCCCGGGCCCGAATCCTCCTCGGTCTCCCCCTCTCCCCCCTCGGAATCCTCCCCGGTCTCCTCCGCGCCCGCCGCGGAACCCGCCGCGCTCGAATCCTCCTCGCCCGCCGCGCCGCTCCTCTCCGAAACCTCCGCCGCCTCCTGGAGACCAACAACAGGGTCAAAAGGTAGCCAAAAAAGCCCGATTTTCCCCCAAAAATCCCAGCCCGGGACTCACCCATGTGGTTGCCGCCGCCTCCGCCGCGCCCGCCGCCGGGGTATTTGCCCCCCATGTGGGGCGCGCCGGGGCCGTCGGGTTTGGGCGCCTTGCACTGGTTGCACTCGTTGCGCCACGAGAAGTTCATGTTCTCGCACGCCCTGCGGGGTGGTGGTGACGTCACAAGCCCCGCCCCCCCTCCCTTCCCAGTTCGTCCCAGTAACCTCCCCAGTTCGTCCCAAGTTAAGGACGGACTCACGGGTTGGGGCACTTCCAGTCGCCGGCGCGCTGCTGGCCGCCGCCGCCGCTGGGGAAGCCGCCGCGGTTGCCGCCGCCCGAGCCGCTGTTGCCGCCGCCGAAGCCCCCGCGACCCATGGGACCTGCGACGAAAAACCCGTTTTGGGGTGAAAAAGGGCCGTTTTGGGTCCGCTTGGCGTTTTTTTAGGGAATGGGGGGGGTGGACGCGGGCTCACCTCCCCGGCCGCGGCCGCCCCGGCCGCCTCCGCCGCCGCGGTTGAAGTCGGCGCGCCGGGTGGCGAAGGAGACCTTGATGGGGTTGCCGGAGAACTCTTTGCCTGAAAACGCGGGTTTTTAGCCCAAAACGGGGAGGGGGGGGGTTCTTTTTCCCCTCTTCTTTTCGGGGTTCCTACCGTCGAACCAGTCGATGGCGGCCTTGGCCGAGGGGGGGTCGTCGAAGGAGACCGTGGCCTCCCCCTTCAGCTTGCCCGTCTCGCGGTCCGTGTAGAGGTTGATCATGGGCTGCCCTGTCTTCTTGTTGGTCTGCGGGGGGAAGGAGACATCGGGAACACGCTAAGGACACGCTAAGGACACGCTAAGGGCGTGGGGGCGAGGGTGGTGGTCCGGGGTGAAACATTCGAGGACGTGCTAAGGACGTGGGATGACGTGTGACAGACCAGGGTTATTAACATGCGAAGATCACGTTAAAGATGGCCTAACATGCTAAGAACATGCTAAAACACGCTAAGAACACGCTAAGAACATGCTGGAGGTGCTACATGCTAAGAAGAGGGCGTGACCCTAAGGGGACGTACGCGTGCTTCGTGGACTACCCGCTCAGATTGGCGTAAGAAGTTAATGAGTTGCTAAAAACGTGCCTCAACATGCTAAGGGCACATGGAACATGCTAAGGACACGCAGAACATGTTAAGAACATGCTACGGGCATGTGGGCAATGGTGGTTGTCTGGGGTTAAACATTTGAGGACACGCTAAGGGCGTGACGTACTCTAAGGGTGGACCAAGCACGTTAACATGTTAAAAACATGTTAAAGATGTTTTAACACGTTAAGAACATGCTAAAACATGCAAAAAACATGCTAAAGATGCTGCGACATGCTAAGAACATAGTGATATGCTAGCGTATGTGCACATACTTTGCGGACTACCCTTCATCTTAATTAAATAACTGGCTGAAAACGTGCCTCAACATGCTAAGGGCACGTGGAACATGCTAAGGATATGCAGAACATGCTAAGGACACTCAGAACAAGCTAAGGACACGCTAAGGGCATATGGGCAATGGTGGTTGTCCAGGGGTTAAACATGTGAGGACACATTAAGGGCAGAGGATGACATTTTAAGGATGGACTGGGCACGTTAACATGCTAAAATATTGTTAAAGATGCTCCAACATGCTAAGAACATGCTAAAGGTGCTTTAACATGCTAAGAACATGCTAAAAATGTCATAAAATGAGAAGAACATGGTGTAACCCCAAGGATTACGTGCACGCATTCATGGACCACCCCATCCTATTAGCTTAAGAATGTAATAACTTGCTAAAGACATGTCTCAACGCGCTATGGGCACGCGGAACATGCTAAGGATGCACAGAACATGCTAAGGACACGTAGAACATGTTAAAAACACGTTAAGATCACGCAGGCCGTGGTGGTGGTGGTCTGGGGGTTAAATGTGAGGACAGTAACGACTTGTGATGACTTCCTAAGCATGGTTTAGGCATGTTAACATGCTAAGAACATGCTAAAACATGTCAAGAACATGCTAAGAACAGTGATATATTATGGGTACGTGCCCATACTTCATGGATGACCCCATCCTATTAGCTTAAGGATTAAATGAGTTGCTGAAAACACGCCTCGACACGCCAAGAACATGCTAAGGACAGGCGGAACACGCTAAGGACACGCCAAGCGCACCTTAATGATGCCGATCTGCTTGAAGTAGTCGGCCACCGACTCGATGGTGACGTTCTCGCCCAGCCCCTGCACGAAGATGGTGTTGTTGTCCGAGTTATCCTGCTCGCCTGCCCCGGGGGAGGGAAGCTCGTTAGCGCCGCCGCTAATTAGCGCCACCGCCGCTCGTTAGCGCCGCCTCGTTAATTGCCTCCCCACACCCCTCCGTGGTCATTCCTTAGGAAGCTGGTGGCCCTCGTTAGCTCATTAACCCCGCGAGTCATATTCAAAGCTCCCCTCTCGTTAACCCCGTTAATAGCCTCGTAAGAGCCTTAATTAACCCTTGAGCCTTAATTAACCTTCCTAATTAAGTCCCTTAACCTTGTTATCCCGTTCCTCTTAATTAGCGCGCCATCCCTTAAAAATTTTAACCCCTTAACAGCCTCGTCACCCCCAAATTAGCCCCCTTTCCCCAATTCACAGCCTCGTTAGCCCCCTTAACTACATTAGACCCTTAATTAACCTTGTTAATTAACTCACCCCCCTTAATTAGCCCACCACCCCTTAAAATCTTGAACCCTTTAACTTTCAAAGGCCTCGTCACCCCCTTATTAGCCCCCTTTTTCCCAAAATCCCAACCTCATTAGCCCCCTTCCCTTAATAGCATTGTTAGACCCTTAATTAACCATCTTAATTAACCCATTCCCCTTAATAAGCCCACCACCTCTTATATTCCTGATTCTTTTAACTTATAACAGCCTAATTACACCCTAATTAGTCTCCTTTCCCCCCAATTCAGCCTAATTAGCCCCCTCCTCCTCATTAACCCACGCCCCCCTCGTTAGCGCGCTCGTTACCAGGATCGTGCCTCGGCCCTTGGTCCCGGGGTCCTTTCAGCACATGCAAAAATCAAAAAACAAAGCGTTAATTAGCCACGAGGTGGGGGGCCAGGGGAGCACCCGGCCACCCCCACCCCAAAACCCCGCCCCGAAATCGGTTCAAAAACCACCGAAAAATATCATTTCCGCTCCCCCCCGCCCCCCTTTCACCCCGCGCCCCGTTTTGGGGCGAAAAACCGCTTTTTTTGGTCCCCGGAACCGCTCTTTTTTCACGTCGCTCGCCCTCGAAACGGAGGCCGGCGCCGCCGCTCGCCGGTTCTCGGATTTTCATCCCAAAACCGAGGCGCGACGGCTCGCTGTCTCCGCTCGCCGCCCCCGGGGTTGAATTTTTCCCGTTTTTGGTTAAAACACACTTTTTTTTTTGTTTTTTTAAATAATTTTTGTTTTCCTTTAAAAGCACCACCAGCAACACCAAGGTTCAGCAAACCCCTCCAAAACCGGTGCGAAAACTCTCAGAATCGGTAAAACCAAGACACGCTTTTTTTTTATCGGTACACTGCAGCGCTCACCACCTCACCGCTCCCCGTTTTGGGGGGAAAAATGTCAATTAGACCATTTTACGTGTGTTTTTTTTTTTAAATCAACCTCAGGTCACCGGCACTTTGCACCAAAATTGCGGGTTTTCATAGGTTTTTGCCCCAGAACCACGCACCAAACCTCTGCTTTTTTGGCTCGTTTTTAAACCACATGCAACCGTTTTTTTTTGCTGAAAACCAGCTCGTTCAACCCCAAAAAAACACCGTTTTTTTGTAAGCCAAGAGTCGTTTTTCCCCCGTTTCTGCTTTTTTAGCACACACGTTCGACCGTGGGGTTTTTTTTTTGCCCAAAAAAGACACTTTTACACCCAAGACGCAGCCTGCTAACGTCGTCTCCGGCCGGCGCTCCTTGCCGCGGCATTCCCGACAGGGGGGGGAGCACCTTTTTGGGACTTTTTCAACCCAAAACGCCCGCCGGCCCCCGCGCTGTTGCGGAGAAAAGGGGTTAAAAAAATATAAAAAATACACTTTTATTTTTTAGTATCATTCTGTGCATTTTTGGGTTCAAATGCTGAACTCTTGCGACTTACCACCAAATTTATTGAAGCCACCACGCTCACCACCGCTGAGGAGATAAATTAGAAGATAATGAAGCTTTTTTTTTTTTTTTTTTTTTAAATTTTTGGCCGTTTTTTTGATTAATTCCCGGGATTTGATTTTTTTTTAAAAAAAAGGGGGCTCTTTTCGGGGTAAAACCAACGCCTTTGAGTAGTTTTCCTCCTTCCTCAAGCCCCCCTCCCCGCTTTTTCGGGGGGCTCCATCCGCCGGCGACGTTCCTCCACGCAGCAGCCGGGCTTTTTCTCCGGCCAAGTAGGGGGGGGGGGGGGGGTCCAAAAAAAAGTTAAAACCCCGGGTTTTTTGCCACTCCAAAAATCGCTACTTTGAGCTTTCTGGTCTTAAGGAAAAAAAAAAAGAAGGATTTTTGCCCTCTTTCGGGGGGTTTTCGGTTTATTTCCCCCCTGCTTCCAAGCTGAGCCCACCAGGAACGTTCCCCCCCTCCCCTTTTCCTCTCTCTTCGTTTTTTTTTTTGTCCCTTTCTGCGTTTTTTTTTTTGCCATTTTTTCCCCCTTTTCTGCCTTTTTTTAACCCCAAAACTGCGGAAAAAGGCGGAGAATTGCGAAAGTTTCGCTGCCTTTCACACCTGCAGCACACAAAACGCAGAGTTTGTTAACAGGCACAACAGCAGCGGCAAGACAAAACAAGCAAACGCGGCTCGCCCCCGCCAATACTCACCTCCGCCCCAAAAGCGCCGCTTTTTAGCCCAAAACCACGTGGCAAGTGACACATGCGCAAACCCAAAACCTTCAAGTTTTTTTTTTAAAAACCATCAACGTTCTTTCTTTGTCATTTTCTTTACAAATCCTCCTCCCTTCGTGCACCGGGACACCACCGAGACACTCCAGTTCAAGTCTCACCCAGAAATCAGCATTAAAAAGTTTCCAAAACACCCAAAAATTGCCATTTTCGTTTGTTTTTTTTCTGCAGTGACCTCAAAACAAACCATTTTTCTTTTTTCCTGTTTTTTGCTTTTTTAAACCCGGGGCACGTGCCCCCACCGTGACAGGCACCAGAGAGGCTACGAGCGACCTTTCGCAACCAGGTTTGCTGAGTATCATTATTTTTTTTTGCCCCAAAAACACCCTTTTTCCCCCCGTTTTGCAGGGGGGGGCTCTTACCGCTCCGTGCGCCTCCGCAGCGCCCCTCCAGCTGCCCCCCTTTAAAACCTCTTCGCTCTTTTTTTTGGGGGTGTTTGCGCTCGTTTTGGTTAAAACCACCCGAGAGCTAGCTTTTTTTGGGGGAAAACCCCCCAAAATTTTCTGTCTCCCCTTTTTTTATTATTATTTTTTTTTTTCCCCCCAAACCCGTTTTTCCCCCCCAAATCCCCGCGGCGGATGCCCCATGAAACCTACCCCAAGTTGCCTCCTCGGCCTCCCCGGCTACCGCGGCCACCGCGGTCGTAGCCCCCCCGGCCGTAACCGCCCCGGCCGCGGCTCCGCTCCTGCTGGCCCCCTCCGTAGCCACCGCTCTGCTCTTGGTAGCCACCGCCTCCGCCGCCGCCGCCGCTCATGGACGACTGCTCCTGCCCGTAGCTGCTGGCTAAAAATTAGAAAAAAAGGAGAAAAAGAGGCTGAGAATTCAAAAATGAGGACGTAAAGAGGCTTAAAATTCAAAAATAAAGACAAAAAGGGGCTGAGAATTCAAAAATAAGGACGTAAAGAGGCTGAGAATTCAAAAATAAGGACGTAAAGAGGCTGAGAATTCAAAAATAAGGACGTAAAGAGGCCGGAAATTCAAAAATAAGAACAAAAAGGGGCTGAAAATTCAAAAATAAGGATAGAAGGGCTGAAAATGCAAAAACAAGGACATGAAACGACTGAAAATTCAAAAATAGAGACAAAAAAGGGCTGAAAATTCAGAAGTAAGGACAGAAGGGCTGGAAATTCAAAAGTAAGGACAGAAAAGGGCTGGAAATTCAAAAGTAAGGACAGAAAAGGGCTGGAAATTCAAAAATAAAGACAAAAAGAGGCTGGAAATTCCAAAATTAGAATAGAAACAGGCTGGAAACTCATAAATAAGGACAAAAAGGGGCTAAAAAATCAAAAATAAGGATAGAAAGAGACTGAAAATTCAAAAGTAGGGGCGGAAAAAGAATAGAAATTCAAAAATAAGGACAGAAAGAGGCTGGAAATTCAAAAATAAGGACAGAAAGGAGCTAAAAACTCCAGAATAAGAATAAAAACAGGCTAGAAATTCAAAAATATGAACGTAAAGAGGATTAAAATCCTTAACTAAGCACATAAAGAGGCTGGAAATTCAAATATAAGGATAGAAAGAGGCTGAAAATACAAAGATAAAGACAGAAAGGGGCTGAAAATTCCAAAATAAGAATAGAAACAGGCTGGAAATTCAAAAATAAGGACAGAAAGGGGCTGAAAATTCAAAAGTAACGACAGAAAGAAGCTGGAAATTCAAAAATAAGGAGAAAAACAGGCCGAAAATTCAAATATAAGAAGATAAAGACACTGAAAATTCAAAAATAAGGATAGAAAGAAGCTGAAAATTCCAAAAAAAGGGTATGAAGGGGCAAAAAAAAGGGGTTTTGGCCTCAAAATGGGTTTAAGGAAGGGGTTTTTGGGCTCACATCCGCCACTACCGCCGCCGCCGCTGCTGTACTGGCTCTGCTGGCTGTAGCTCTGCGGGGGGTTGTAGGAGGACTGCTGGTTGTAGGAGGACTGCTGGCTGCTGTAGCTCGACTGCTGCCCGTAACCGCTGCTGGGGGGCTGGCCGTAGCTCGAGCTCTGCGAGCTGCTCCCATAACTGCAAGAAAACACACGTTTGAGCCCCAAATTTGCGGTTTTGAAAGGGAAAGGGGGGACACGAGGGGGTTACCTGCCAGTGGAGGAGCTGGCGGCCGGCGGCTGGGAGTAGCTGGGGTAGGAGGAGGGCTGCCCGTAGGAGGTCTGCGACGTCTGGCTGCTGCCGTAGCCGCCGGCGCTGCCGTAGGCTTGAGGGGTCGACTGGGTGCTGTAGCCTGCAAGGCGAAAACCGTCTCAAAACGCCGCGTTTTGGCCCAAAAGAGGAGGCCGGGAGGGGTGTTCGGGCACGCACTGCTCTGGGTCTGGCCGTAGGAGGAGCTGTAGCTGTTCTGGCTGTAGGCGGAGGTGTCGGCGGACTGGCTGTAGCCGCTGTAGCTCTGCTGCCCGTAGGGCTGGCTGCTCTGCTGCGAGTAGCCCTGGCCCGGCGGGGTCGGGTACGCGCCGTAGCTGCGGGGGAGAAGCCCAAAAAAGCCGTTATTTGCCCCAAAAAGGCTCTTTTCTGGGAGGCGGTTTCAGGCAGCGAGGCGACAGAAGGGAGGGGGGCGAGGGAGGGACGTACCTTTGCGTCGCTGTCTGGCTGTAATCTGTGGGGAAAAGCCCCCCAAAAACATCATTAATAATTTATAAACCTAAACGCATACTTACGTTAACACATACCCGTATATTTATCACCACAAATATGAAATACACTCACTCATTTACAACCTTAAATGTTTATCTAACGCATACACGCAAAACCACCCACGTACACGTCCACAATTAACCGTTCAAAATGACACAACCACAGTTTCAAATAAATATATAAATGAAAATTTGCATATTCTGCCACACGCACGCCATCTTCATACACAATCATGCCCATACGTACAATATGGAGTCATTTAGATTAAAAAACACCTCAAAAACCACCAAATTCAGCCATTAAACGTTCACGCATACATGTAAAAAAGGTTAATTAACACACACGCACTGAAATATCTTCACACGTGAAGTAAATGTATTTAGATTTTAACTTTTTCATTGTTCAAGTGGGGGAAATATCAGCGTATGGCACGCTACGAAGCAGGAAGAAGCTGGAAATCTTTATCCTGCGGCTATATTTCGCCAGAACAAGCCGTAAACTAAAATTTCATGTCTATATACGTACAAAAAAAAAATAAAATTAATTTATTTTTCCTTAAACGCCTCATTAGTTACGAGTTCTTTTGCCCCTTTTCAAGCCCCCCGCGTCAAAATGGCGGCTCGCCGCCTCCTTTTCCCGCTCGCTCACTTCCCTCGCTCAAAACTGACAGGGTTTTTGCCCTAAAACCCCAATTTCCCCCTCCTAAACGCTTCAACAGGGGGCGAACCTTCCATGAAATGCCCAAAAAGCGGGTTTTTTTAATTAAAAGGGGATTAAAAAGAGGTGTTTTTTTGAGGACCCGGATGGCGGACTGCGGCAGCGCCCCCGCGCATGCGCCGCGCGCCCCCCGCACCTAAAATGGCGGCGGTGGCGCAGCTGCAAAAGCCGCGCCCCACAAAATGGCCGCCGGCGGGGGTGAGGTGGGGGGGGGGGGGGGAGCCGTTACCGGGCCCCGTTACACGGCGGGGAGCTCCGAACGTCGTCAATAAAAATCTAAAATGGTTCAAAAGCGCTTTTTCTCCTTGTTTTTTTGTTGGGTTTTGGGGGTGGGGCTTGGTTTTCCCGCCGCGCGGAGGTGGAAGGGCGCCGCGCTTTGTTTGCCTCCCCCCCCCCCCGCCAGTCACCGCGCCCCTTTGTTTCCGTGCACCTCAGAAATAATCCAAAAATGTTGTCTTTTTACCCTAATAAAATGGATTATGGTGAAATTAAGATTGAAAATTGAAAATAAAGCGCGCGCGGCGAGGAATTACCCAACGACGACCGCCCCCTCCGTTAAATCAAACAAAGGAATCATCGCCCCCGCAGCGCCTCACAATGAAAAAATCGCACGGAAATGACAGAAAATCAAGAAAATAAGTAGACTTCGGGGGGGAAAACGCATTAAATCAGCACGGCGGCTGCAAACCCTGAATATATAGGAAATATAGGGTCCCCCCCCTAGGGTATAACGGGGTGTAGCCCCCCCCCCCCGTGATGCTGGGTGCTCTGGGACCCCCCCAGGGCGCTAAGGGGGGGTTGTGGGACCCCCTCCCCTTGGGATTTAGGGGGGGGGGGTTGGGACCCCCCCCCCCAGGGTTTTAGGGGGGCTGTGGGCCCCCCCCCCGCGCCCCCCGTACCGTTGGAGGCCATGGCGGTGCCGCCCTGCTCCGCCGCTTCCCCTCCACGTGGCGGCCGCACTGCGCCCCCCGCCCGCCCTTTATAGGCTCGGCCGGAGCGTGCGATTGCTGCGGGGGGGGGGGTTCTGGTTCCATCCCCTCCCCCCCCCCGCCGGGGTTCGTTGGTATGGTCCGGGCGTTGGGAAGGGCCCGGCGGGGTGGGCGGGACCATTGAGGGGATGGGGGGGGGAGGAGGGGGCGTGGTCTGGGGGAGGAGGGGGCGTGGCCAGGGGGCGGGCGGATCCATTAGGGGTTGGGGGGGGGGAGCGGCCGGCTCCTGGTGGCTTATAGAGCCCCTATAGGGTGCTGCTGCGTCACGGGGAACCTATAGAAGGCCTGTGGAGAGCCCCCCGCTCTTATAGAGACCCTATAGAGACCGTATGTACCCGCACCGGCCTCCGTTCCCTCATAGGGACCCTATAGACATCTATATGGGCCCTTCAGCCCCTTATAGGGACCCTATAGCAGCCTCATAGGGGTCGTCCCTCATGGGGACCCTACAGAAGCATATGGAGCCCTCGCTCCCTTATTATGGACCCTATAGAACCCTATATAGGACTCTTGCTCCCTTATATGGGCCCTATAGAAACCCCATAGGGACCCTCACTCCTTCATAAGGACCCTATAGAAACCCATGCGGGCCCTTCACTCCCTTATGCAGACCCTATAGCAACCTCATAGGGGCCCTCATTCATGGGGACCCTATAGAAACCCATACAGATCCCTCACTTCTTTATATGGACCCTATAGAAACCCCACAGGAACCCTTACTCCCTCATAGGACCCTATAGGAACCCATATGGACTCTTCGATCCCTTATACCAACCCTATACAAACCCCATAGGGACCCTTGCTCCCTCATAGGGACCCTATAGATGCCCCATCAGCCTCTTTTCTGTCACAGGGACCCTATAGAGGGGCCTATAGAGACACCTTCCCCCTATGGACTGTACAGAAACCCCATAGGGACCCCCACCGACCTAAACTCCCTCAGAGACCCTATAGAAAGCCTCCAGCCTCTGCTCCTTCTTAGGGACCCTATAGAGGTCCTCACCGGCCTTTGCTCCCTTATAGGGTGCCCTAGAGGAACCTATAGAGACCCTGACCCTATAGAAATCCCATAGGTTCTCTATAGGGGGCGTCCCCATCCCATAATTCCCGCTGGCCCTATAGGAACGCCCCCAAAGCGAGGGGAACCTATAGGGCCCTATAGGGGTCAGGCGGCCATGTTGGGAGCTGCCACAGCGCCCTCGGGTGGCGGCCGTTAAAAAGGGCGGGAAACGGGGGGGGGGGGGGGGCGTTAAAAATGGCGGGAAACGTGAGGGGGGCGTTAAAAAGGGCGGGAAATGGGAGGGGAACCGTTAAAAATGGCGGGAAATGGGAGGAGAACCGTTAAAAAGGGCGGGAAACGGGGGGGGGCGTTAAAAATGGCGGGAAAGGTGAAGGGGGGGGGATAAAAATGGCGGGAAACGTGGGGGGGGTTAAAAATGGCGGGAAATGGGAGGGGAACCGTTTAAAAGGGCGGGAAACATGAAGAGGACCGTTAAAAATGGCGGGAAACGTGAAGGGAACCGTTAAAGATGGCGGGAAACGTGAGGGGGACAGTTAAAAAGGCGGGAAATGTGAGGAGAAACCGTTAAAAAGGGTGGGAAATGGGAGGGGGGAGCGTTACAAATGGCGGGAAATAGGAGGGGGGCATTGAAAATGGCGGGAAATGGGATGGGGGGGTGTTAAAATGGCGGGAAATGGGATGGGGACCGTTAAAAATGGCGGGAAATGGGACGAGAACCGTTAAAAAGGGCGGGAAACCTGAGGGGAACCGTTAAAAATGGCGGGAAGTGGGGAGGGGGGGGGGGGCGTTTAAAAAGGCGGGAAAAGTGAGGAAAATTGTTAAAAAGTGCGGGAAACATGAGGGGAGGCGTTAAAAATGGTGGGAAAGTTGAGGGTGACAGTTAAGGGTGGGAAACGGGGGGGGACACATTAAAAATGGCGGGAAGTGTGAGGAGAAACCGTTAAAAAGGGTGGGAAACGTGAGGAAAACCGTTAAAAAGGGAGGGAAATATGGGGGGGGGGCATTAAAAATGGCAGGAAACATGAAGGGAACCGTTAAAAACGGTGGAAAACGTGAGGGGGGGGAGTTAAAAATGGCGGGAAATTGTAGAGGACCATTAAAAATGGCGGGAAATGTGATTGGGGGAGGGGGGATGTTAAAAATGGCGGGAAGCCTGAGGAGAGTCCGTTAAAAATGACGAGAAGACTGAGCGGAACCGTTAAAAATGGCGGGAAATTTTGAGAGAGGGCGTTAAAAATGGTGGGAAACTTGTAGAGGACCGTTAAAAATGGCGGGAAATGCGAGGAAAAGCGTTAAAAAGGGCGGGAAACATGGGGGAGGGGGGTTAAAAATGGCGGGAAACGTGAGGAAAACCATTAGAAAGGGCGGGAAACGTGGGGGAGGGGGTATAAATGGCGGGAAACTTGTAGAGGACCATTTAAAATGGCGGGAAACGCGGGAGGGGGTTAAAAATGGCGGGAAACTTGTAGAGGACCGTTAAAAATGGCGGGAAACGCAAGGAAAACCGTTAAAAAGGGCGGGAAACATGGGGGGGGGGTTTAAAAATGGCGGGAAACTTGCAGAGGACCGTTAAAAATATTGGGAAACGCGGGAGGGGGTTAAAAATGGCGGGAAACTTGTAGAGGACCATTAAAAATGGCAGGAAACGTGAGGAAAACCGTTAAAACCGGCGGGAAACATGGGGGAGGGGTGTTAAAAATGGCGGGAAACTTTTAGAGGACCTTTAAAAATGGCGGGAAACGCGGGAGGGGGTTAAAAATGGCGGGAAACTTCTGGAGGACCGTTAAAAATGGCGGGAAATGTGAGGAAAACCGTTAAAACCGGCGGGAAACTTGTGAAGGACCATTTAAAATGGCGGGAAACGCGAGGAAAACCGTTAAAAATGGCGGGAAACCTGTGGAGGACCGTTAAAAACGGCGGGAAACGCGAGGAAAACCGTTAGAAAGGGTGGGAAACGTGGGGGAGGGGGGTTTAAAAGTGGCGGGAAACGTGGGGGAGGGGCACAAGGCGCCACCATGAGGGCGTTAAGCCCCCGGGGGGGGGGGGGGGGGGGCATCCGGGGGTCCCCAAACCCCTTTTTGTGGCTGGGGGGGGCACAAAATGGCCCCGCTGTGCCCCCCCCCCCCCCTTCCCAGCAGGGCTCGGCCGGCTAAAGGTCAGCGCTAAAAATACCCCCGGGGGGCCCCATATAGGGCTGTAGGGGCCATATAGGGGCCGGCGCAGCGTGGGGAGCTATAGGGGCCGGCAGCGGGTAGGGAGGCGGCGGGGGGGTGGGAGTACGGGGGCTATAGGGCCCTATAGGGTGCTGGGGGGGAGCTATAGGGTCTGGCTCAGCCCCCTGTGGGGCCAGTGGGGGTGGTATAGGCATCAACAGGGGGGTGCTGGGGGCTCCTATAGGGCTGGGCCCCCATGGGGGGGTCCTATAGGGCTGGGACCCCATGGGGGGGCTCCTATAGGGCTGAGCACCCATGGGGGGGGTCCTATGGGGCTGATGCCCATGACGGAGAATCTTTGGGGTCTATAGGGCCGAGCCCCTCTATAGGGGAGGTTTTCAGGGTCTCCTATAGGGCCGAGCCCCCACTGCGGCTTCTCTACTGTACTATATAGGGCTGAGCCTCATGGTGGGGATTCTCCAGTGTCTCCTATAGGGCTGAGCCCCATGGGGGGGACTCTCCAGTGTCTGCTATAGGGCTAAGCCCTATGGTGCGGACTCTCTGGTGTCTCCTATAGGGTTGAGCCCTATGGTGGGGACTCTCTGGTATCTCCCTATAGGGCTGAGCCTTGTAGTAGGGATTCTCCAGTGTCTCCTATAGGGCTGAGCCGCATGGTGGGGATTCTCTGGTGTCTCCTATAGGGCTGAGCCCTAGGGTGGGGATTCTCCAGTGTCTCCTATAGGGCTGAGCCCTGTAGTGGGGATTCTCTGGTGTCTCCTATAGGGTTGAGCCTTATAGTAGGGATTCTCCAGTGTCTCCTATAGGGCTGAGCCCCACGGTGGGGACTCCCCAGTGTCTCCTATAGGGCTGAGCCCCGTGGTGGGGATTCTCTAATGCCTCCTATAGGGCTGAGCACTCACATATAGGACCCCTCCGGTGCCTCGCCGAGGCCTCCGACGCCTCTTCTTTCCCCCCCCCGCAGGCAGCCACGATGTCGGCGCAGGCGCAGGTTCAGGCGCAGGGCCGGGCGCTGGAGGATCGGCTGCTGCGGGTGCCGGGCCACGAGCTCCTGGCGGGGCTGCGGGAAGCCGGGGCGCTGGGGCCCACCGAGGAGGCGGCGCTGGGACCCCCGGGAGGCCGGGGCTGGGTCCGCCGGCTGCGGGCGCTGGCGCTGGCTCGCGGCGAGGAAAGCTGCCGGGCGCTGCTCTACGTCCTGGCCAGCCTGGAGGAGCCGGGGCCGCTGGGTGAGTTCCCCTTTCCCCTATAGATCGCCCTATAGGCGGTCCTATAGGTCGCTCCTTGGGTGTTTTGTGTCCTCCGTAGATTTCTACAACCCCCGGCGCGACGCTCAGCCGTCGCACCGCTCCGATTGTCCCTGCTGTCACCCGCCGCGGGAGGACGGAGGCCCCAAAGAGGAGGACGGAGGCCCCAAAGAGGAGGACGGAGGCCCCAAAGAGGAGGACGGAGGCCCCAAGGACGAGGACGAAGGCCCCAAGGACGAGGAAGGCCCCGAAGAGGAGGAGGAGAAGGGTGAAGAGGAAGGCGGAGGCCTCGAAGAGGAAGAAGGAGCCCCCGAGGAGGAGGAAGGTGATGAAGATGGAGGCTCCGAGGAGGAAGGTGATGGTGAGGAGGGAGATGGAGACCTGGAGGAGGAAGTCGGGGGCTCCGAGGAGGACGGGGACGCCGGGGGGGAAGATGGAGGCCCCGAGGAGGAGGACACGGGAGGCGACACCGAGTAGGAAGGAGGGGAGGGGGGGAGGCGGAGGCCCAGAGGAGGAGGAGGATGGTGACGAAGACGGAGGTGCTGAGGAGGACGGAGACTCCTGAGGATGGTGATGGTGGGGAGGAAGATGGAGACCTAGAGGAAGAGGATGGTGATGGAGGCCCCAAGGAGGAAGATGGAGGCCCCCAAGGAGGAAGATGGAGACCCCGAGGAAGAAGATGAAGGCCCCGAGGAAGAAGATGAAGGCCCCGAGGACGAAGATGGTGATGAAGACCCCTGAGGTGGAGGCCGGGGGTCCCCAAGGAAGAGGCCGGAGACCCCACGGCGGAGGATGATGATGCCGAAGGGGAAGATGAAGGCCCCGAGGAGGAGGAAGGTGAGGGCGAGGCCGGAGGAAGGAACCCGGAGGCCAGAGATGATGCTGACGAGGAAGATGATGAAGAGGAAGGCAACGCCAAGAGGGGAAGGGAGACCCCGAGGACGAGGAAGGTGATGGTGAGGAGGAGGAAGATGACCCTGGAGCCTCCAAAGAGGAGGACAGGGATGAAGGTGGAGGCCCTGAGGAGGAAGACGATGGTGAGGAGGAAGATGAAGGCCCCGAGGAAGAAGATGGAGGCCCCGAGGAGGAAGAGGATGGATTTAGGGTGAGAAACGAGCCGCGAGCAGAACCCCCTCCCCCTCAGCCTTCCTCCCTCTCCCTCCTCTTCCTCCCTCCTCCCCCCCCCCCCAGCCTCCCCAATAAAGCCTCTCCCCTCACCACCGGCTGCAGCTTTAATGAGAGCGCCGCCCCGCTAACGAGGCGAGGCCCTAACGAAGCGCGCAACGCGGCGAGCTGAGCGGGGAACCTCCCCCCCCTGCCCCCCCCCCCCCCCCAAATGTCCGGGAGCGCTCCGACCTCCGCCGCCGGCCCCCCGTCACGGGGAACTTTCCGGAACCGAGGCGCTGAGGCCGCCGCGGGGTCGAGGCCGCTGAGGATTCGAGGCCGCCGTGGAGGGGGTTGAGGCCGCCGCGGGGTTGAGGCCGGTTGAGGCCACCGAGGACCTGAGGTTGCCGTGGAGGAGGTTGAGGCCGCCGAGGAGTTGAGGCCACCGAGGAGGCCAAGGGGTGAGGCCGCTGATGAGGTGACACCACCAAAGAGGCCACCAAGGAGGTGACACCACCAAGGAGGCCAAGGGATGAGGCCACCAGGGAGGCGAGGCCACCAGGGAGGCCACCAAGGAGGTGACGCCACCGAGGAGGCCAAGGGCTGAGGCCGCCAAGGAGGTGACACCGCCAAGGAGACCACCGAGGAGACCAAGGAGGTGACGCCACCGAAGAGACGTCACCACCGAGGAGGCCAAAGGTGAGGCCCCCGGGGAGGTGAGGCCATCAAGGAGGCCACCGAGGAGGTGACACCACCGAGGAGGCCAAGGGGTGAGGCCACCGAGCGGGCGAGGCCTTCAGGGAGGCCACCAAGGAGGTGACACCACCGAGGAGACCGAGGAGGTGACACCACCGAGGAGGCCAGGGAGGCGAGGCCGCCAAGGAGGTGACGCCACCGAGGAGGTCACGGGGTGAGGCCGCCAGGGAGGCCACCGAGGAGGTGACGCCACCAAGGAGGCCAAGGGGCGAGGCCACCGGGGAGGCGCCGCCGGCGAGGCCAGGCCGAGGCGGATTTGGAGGCCGCCGAGGCGAACTGGAGGCCGTTGGAGGGGGGGAGGCCGCGGGGAAGGGAGGCCGCGGGCGCCCCCTAGATGCGGAAGCTCTCCCCCTTGCCGTCGATGTGGCGCAGGCGCAGGTAGACGTCGGTGCCCACGCCCTGCAGCGACTGGAGGCACAGCGAGCCCCCCAAGTACTCGGCGTAGGCGCGCGAGGTCGGCAGCCCGAAGCCGAACCTGGAGGCCGGGGAAGAGGGAGAAACGTCGGGCGGGCGGGCGGGGGGGGGGGAGGGGAATCGGGGGGATTTGGGGGCGTCCCCCAGGGGGCTCGGGGTGACCCCGTACCCGTGCATGGGGCAGGCCTGGGCGCCGTGGCTGAGGTCGAGGAGGTTGCGGAAGGGGCCTCCCAAGCGGGGGTCCTGGGCGCTGGCCTCGGCCGTGCTGAAGTGGTACTCGGTCACCTTGTCCAGGAGGTCGTGGGGGATGCCCCCGCCCCGGTCCGAGATCCTATATAGGGGACCGGGACGTAAAGGGAAAGGGGGAGGGGGTGGGGGGTGGGGGGCAGCCTCCGCGGAGGAGGCCCTGAAAGGATGGGGGCGGCCCGAGAGAGGGGGAAGGTCCTGTGGGGGCGGGGAGCGCCCTATAGGTGCCGGGAGGAATGTCCGATGGGGATGGGGACGCTGTGGGAATGTCCTATAGGTGCCGTGGGAGAAGGTCCTATAGGGACAGGGACGCTGTGTGAATATCCTATAGGTGCCATGGGAAAAGGTCCTATAGGGACAGGGAAGCTGTGGGAATATCCTATAGGTGCCGTGGGGGAAGGTCCTATAGGGACAGGGAAGCTGTGGGAATATCCTATAGGTGCCGTGGGGGAAGGTCCTATAGGGACAGGGAAGCTGTGGGAATATCCTATAGGTGCCATGGGGGAAGGTCCTATAGGGACAGGGGCACTGTGCAAATATCCTATAGGTGCCGTGGCGGAAGGTCCTATAGGGACGGGGACGCTGTGGGAATATCCTATAGGTTCCATGGGGAAAGGTCCTATAGGGACAGAGACACTGTGGGAATATCCTATAGTTTCCATGGGGAAAGGTCCTATAGGGACAGGGATGCTATGGGAATATCCTATAGGTGCCGTGGGAGACGGTCCTATAGGGACAGGGATGCTGTGGAAATATCCTATAGGTGCCGTGGGGGAAGGTCCTATAGGGGCAGGGATGCTGTGGGAATATCCTATAGGTGTCGTGGGAGAAGATCCTATAGGGACAGGGACGCTGGGAATATCCTATAGGTGCCATGGGAGAAGGTCCTATAGGGACAGGGGTGCTGTGGGAATATCCTATAGGTGCCGTGGGGGAGGGTCCTATAGGGACAGGGATGCTGTGGGAATATCCTATAGGTGCCGTGGGGGAAGGTCCTATAGGGACAGGGACGCTGTGGGAATATCCTATAGGTTCCATGGGGAAAGGTCCTATAGGGACAGGGACGCTGTGGGAATATCCTATAGGTGCCGTGGGAGAAGGTCCTATAGGGACGAGGACACTGTGGGAATATCCTATAGGTTCCATGGGGAAAGGTCCTATAGGGACAGGGATGCTATGGGAATATCCTATAGGTGCTGTGGGAGACGGTCCTATAGGGACAGGGATGCTGTGGGAATATCCTATAGGTGCCATGGGAAAAGGTCCTATAGGGACAGGGAAGCTGTGGGAATATCCTATAGGTGCCGTGGGGGAGGGTCCTATAGGGACAGGGATGCTGTGGGAATATCCTATAGGTGCCGTGGGGGAGGGTCCTATAGGGACAGGGACGCTGTGGGAATATCCTATAGGTTCCATGGGGAAAGGTCCTATAGGGACAGGGACGCTGTGGGAATATCCTATAGGTGCCGTGGGAGAAGGTCCTATAGGGACGAGGACACTGTGGGAATATCCTATAGGTTCCATGGGGAAAGGTCCTATAGGGACAGGGATGCTATGGGAATATCCTATAGGTGCTGTGGGAGACGGTCCTATAGGGACAGGGATGCTGTGGGAATATCCTATAGGTGCCATGGGAAAAGGTCCTATAGGGACAGGGACGCTGTGGGAATATCCTATAGGTGCCATGGGGGAAGGTCCTATAGGGACAGGGGCACTGTGCAAATATCCTATAGGTGCCGTGGGGGAAGGTCCTATAGGGACAGGGACACTGTGGGAATATCCTATAGGTTCCATAGGGAAAGGTCCTATAGGGACAGGGACGCTGTGGGAATATCCTATAGGTGCCGTGGGAGAAGGTCCTATAGGGACGAGGACACTGTGGGAATATCCTATAGGTTCCATGGGGAAAGGTCCTATAGGGACAGGGATGCTATGGGAATATCCTATAGGTGCTGTGGGAGACGGTCCTATAGGGACAGGGATGCTGTGGGAATATCCTATAGGTGCCATGGGAAAAGGTCCTATAGGGACAGGGAAGCTGTGGGAATATCCTATAGGTGCCGTGGGGGAGGGTCCTATAGGGACAGGGATGCTGTGGGAATATCCTATAGGTGCCGTGGGGGAAGGTCCTATAGGGACAGGGACGCTGTGGGAATATCCTATAGGTTCCATGGGGAAAGGTCCTATAGGGACAGGGACGCTGTGGGAATATCCTATAGGTGCCGTGGGAGAAGGTCCTATAGGGACGAGGACACTGTGGGAATATCCTATAGGTTCCATGGGGAAAGGTCCTATAGGGACAGGGATGCTATGGGAATATCCTATAGGTGCTGTGGGAGACGGTCCTATAGGGACAGGGATGCTGTGGGAATATCCTATAGGTGCTGTGGGAGACGGTCCTATAGGGACAGGGATGCTGTGGGAATATCCTATAGGTGCCATGGGAAAAGGTCCTATAGGGACAGGGACGCTGTGGGAATATCCTATAGGCGCCGTGGGGGAAGGTCCTATAGGGACAGGGAAGCTGTGGGAATATCCTATAGGTGCCATGGGGGAAGGTCCTATAGGGACAGGGGCACTGTGCAAATATCCTATAGGTGCCGTGGGGGAAGGTCCTATAGGGACAGGGACGCTGTGGGAATATCCTATAGGTGCCGTGGGGGAAGGTCCTATAGGGACGAGGACACTGTGGGAATATCCTATAGGTGCCATGGGGGAAGGTCCTATAGGGACAGGGACGCTGTGGGAATATCCTATAGGTGTCGTGGGGGAAGGTCCTATAGGGACGGGGACACTGTGGGAATATCCTATAGGTATCATGGGGGAAAGTCCTATAGGGACAGGGATGCTGTGCAAATATCCTATAGGTGCCATGGGAGAAGGTCCTATAGGGACAGGGATGCTGTGGGAATATCCTATAGGTGCCGTGGGGGAAGGTCCTATAGGGACAGGGACGCTGTGGGAATATCCTATAGGTGCCATGGGGAACATCCTATGGGGAAGGTCCTATAGGGACAGGGAAGCTGTGGGGAATGTTCTATAGGTGCCAGGGGGGAATGTCCTATGGGGATGGGAATGCTGTGGGAATATCCTATAGGTGCCATGGGGGAACATCCTATGGGGACAAGGATGCCATGGGGAAAAGTCCTATAGGTGCCATAGGGAACGTCCTATGGGGATAAGAAAGCCACTGGGAAGGAACATCCTATAGGGACGCCATGGGGAATGTCCTATAGGGGTACCATGAGAAATGTCCTATAGGGATCCCATGGGAAACGTCCTATAGGAACGCCACAGGGAACATCCTATAGAAGTGCCATGGGGGACATCCCATAGGGACCCGCCGTAGACCCCTATGGATGTGGGGCGCCATGGGGAAGATCCTATACGGGACCACCACAAAGAACATCCCGTGGGACATCACGGAGAACATCCTATAGGGACCAGGACACCATGGAGAACATCCTACAGGGCCACCATAAAGAACATCCTATAGGGACCCCCTACGGCTGTGGGGTGCCACGGAGAACGTCCCGTATAGGGACACGGGGACTTCCCTGCGGACCCCCTATAGGTGGGGACACCCTGGGGACCTTTATGGACACGGGGACACCCCGGGGACCCCCCGGTCGACGAGGGCACCTCGGGGGGGGTGCCTATAGGCGGCGGGACATTATGGACAGCCCCTATAGGACCCAGGTACCGGATGACGATGTCGATGTCGTTGTTGGCGATGGTGACGACGATGTCGGGGACGTTGTAGGGCGTGTCGAGGTGCGACTCCATCGTGGCCCTGCCGCAGCCCCACACGGTGGTGGCCCCTATACGTCCCCCGGGGCCCCTATACATCCCCCGGGGCCCCTATACGTCCCCCCGGCCCTATACGTCCCCCAGGGCCCCATAGGCCTCCCTTCTGGTCCTATATACCGCCCCCTGCCCCATGTCCCTCCCACAGCCCCGTATGGCCCTGTATGGTCATGTATTCCCCTATACCCCCCATATGCCCTCCACAGGGCCCCTATAAGGCCCCACACCCCTCCTTATCCCCCCTGTAAAGCCCCATATAACCCCCCATAGGCCCCACGCACCTCCTATAGGGCCCCGTACCCCCCCATAACCCCCCCAAAAAGCCACATATCTCCCCCATACATGCCATATAGGACCCATATCCCCCCTATACGGTCCCATATACCCCCCTATAGGGCTCATATACCCCTTATAAGGCCCATATACCCCTTATAGGGCCCATATCCCCCCCAAAGGGCCCATATACCCCTTATAGGGTCCCATGCCCCTGCTATAGGGCCCCATATTCCCCCCTATAGGGCCCCATACCCCCCTTATAGGGCCCCATATACCCTCTATAAGACCCATATACCCCTTATAGGATCCGATATACCCCTTACAGGACCCCAAATACCCCACATACCCCCTATAGCCCCCCCCCTCCCTTTTTACCCCCTTAAAGCCCAACATCCCCCCCCCATACACCCCCATAGGGTCCCGCGCGACCCCCCCTCCCCCCCCTCTATAGGAACCCACCCCCTATACAACCCCGCCCCTCCCTACCTCGCCCCGCGACACCCCAAAACCCCTCCCCAAACCGAACCCACCCCCCCCGCCCCCCAAAACTAAACCCTCTATCCTCCCCCCACGGGACCCTGTACCGCCCCCCCGTATAGCTCCCGCCCCCCTATAGCGCCCGCCCCCCTATAGGGCCGGGTACCTCATGGCGTTCTTGAGCAGCTCGGGCAGGATGTAGTCGAGGGGCAGGGGGATGAAGGGGAAGCGGGCGGCCACGTGCCCGTTGACGCGCACCCGCGGCGCGTTCCCGTACTGGTGCTCGCACAGCCGCCTGCCCGGCACCCGCGGGGTCACCCCCCGGGGTCACCCAACCCCCCCCGGGGTCACCCAGCCCCCCCCTGCTGTCACCCAACCCCCCCTGCTGTCACCCAGCCCCCCCGGGGTCACCCAGCCCCCCCCGGTGTCACCCAGCCCCCCCCATAAGGGTCCCAGCCCCGTACGAGCCCTCTGAGGAGCCCCTGCGGCCCTATAAGGGTGCCTCGGGACCTATAGGGACCTCCCCGAGATCTATAGGGACCCCTCTGAGATCTATAGGGACCTCTCCATAGGGGCACTCCTGAGATCCATAGGGACCCCCCCGAGATCCATAGGGACCCCCCCGAGATCTATAGGGACCCCCTGAGATCCATAGGGACCCCCTGAGATCCATAGGGACCCCCCCGAGATCCATAGGGGCCCCCCCGAGATCCATAGGGGCCCCCCCGAGATCCATAGGGGCCCCCCCGAGATCCATAGGGGCCCCCCCGAGATCTAGAGCGACCCCCTGAGATCCATAGAGACCTGCCCAAGATCTATAGGGACCCCCCCAGATCCATAGGGACCCACCCGAGATCTACAGGGACCCCCTGAGATCCATAGGGAACCCCTGAGATCCATAGGGACCCTCTTGAAATCTATAGGGAACCCCCCCAGATCCATAGGGACCCCCCAGAGATCTATAGAGGCCCACCGGAGATCCATAGGGACCCCCCGAGATCCATAGGGAACCCCCTGAGATCCATAGGGAACCCCCCCCAATCCATAGGGGTACCCCAAGATCCATAGGGACCCCCCTGAGACCCATTGGGACCACCCCGAAATCTATAGGGACTCCCGTAGCCCCATATAGACCCTCATAAGGATCCATATGGCCCTATAGGGACCCTGCACGACCCCTATAGCCTTACAAAACCCTCCATAAGAGCCCCTACGGCCCCACAGAGACCCCAAATGAACCCTCCCAGCCCCATAACCCCCCTCTAGGAACCCCTATAGCCCCATAGGGACCATTATAGGAACACCTATAGCCCCATAGGGACCCTTATAGGAACACCTGTAGCCCTATATAGACCCATATGGCCCTATAGGGGCCCTGCACGACCCCTATAGCCCTACAAAACCCTTCATAAGAGCCCCTACAGCCCCACAGAGACCCCAAAAGAACCCTGCCAGCCCCATAACCCCCCTCTAGGAACCCCTATAGCCCCATAGGGACCCTCATAGGAACACCTATAGCCCCATAAAGAGCCATATGGCCCTATAGGGGCCCTGCATGACCCCTATAGCCTTACAAAACCCTCCATAAGAGCCCCTACAGCCCCACAGAGACCCCAAAAGAACCCTGCCAGCCCCATAACCCCCCCCAGGAACCCCTACAGCCCCATAGGGACCCTCATAGGAACACCTATAGCCCCATAAAGAGCCATATGGCCCTATAGGGGCCCCGTAAAGACCCCTATAGCCTTACAAAACCCTTCATAAGTGCCCCTATAGCCCCACAGAGACCCCAAAAGAACCCTGCCAGCCCCATAACCGTGCTCTAGCAACCCCTATAGCCCCATAGGGACCCTTATAGGAACACCTGTAGCCCTATATAGACCCATATGACCCTATAGGGGCCCTGCACGACCCCTATAGCCCTACAAAACCCTCCATAAGAGCCCCTACAGCCCCACAGAGACCCCAAAAGAACCCTCCCAGCCCCATAACCCCCCTCTAGGAACCCCTATAGCCCCATAGGGACCCTTATAGGAACACCTATAGCCCCATAAAAACCCATATGGCCCTATAGGGGCCCTGCATGACCCCTATAGCCTTACAAAACCCTTCCTAAGAGCCCCTATAGCCCCACAGAGACCCCAAAAGAACCCTCCCAGCCCCATAACCGCCCCCTAGGAACCCCCACGAGCCCGTAAGGCCCCCCCAGAGCCCCTCCGGAGCCCCTATAGCCCCCTATAGGGTCCCCCCCTCACCGGGCGAAGTCGACCCACTTCTCGACGATCTTCTTGGGGGACAGGCGGGTGCAGATGATCCCCACGAAGTCGGGCTGGGCAGAATTTTACGGCGGTGAGGGATTTTGGGGGACAACGGGGGGGGGGTCGGGGGGCGGACACGCACGCCGCGGGGGGGGTGGGGCGCCCCCTCCGGATCCTATAGGCGCCGTCCCCGTACCTTGTCCTCGTGGAGGGCCAGGTGGTGGGAGGCCAGCATGCGCATGCCCAGCCGCGACGTCAGCGTCTTGTCCAGGAAGGGGCGCAGCAGCCGCTCGTCCTGCGGGGCGCAGAGGTTGGGGGGCGCCCCCATGGCCCCCGGCACCCCGAATTTGGGGACAGGAGGGTTTGGGGTCACCCCGATGGCCCCCCGTGTCCTCAAGGGACCCAAAATTTGGGGACACCAAGTTTGGGGTCACCCCGATGGCCCCAAGCACCCCAAATTTAGGGACGTGAGTGTTTGGGGTCACCCCGATGTCCCCTCGTGTCCCCAGGGGACCCAGAATTTGGGGACACCGAGTTTGGGGCCACCCCGATGGCCCCAAGCACCCCAAATTTAGGGACAGGAGCATTTGGGGTCACCCCGAAGTCCCCTCGTGTCCCCAAAGGACCCAGAATTTGGGGATGCCAAGTTTGGGGTCACCCCGATGGCCCCTGGCACCCCAAATTTAGGGACAGGAGCGTTTGGGGTCACCCCGATGGCCCCCCGTGTCCTCAAGGGACCCAAAATTTGGGGACACCAAGTTTGGGGTCACCCCGATGGCCCCAAGCACCCCAAATTTAGGGACGTGAGTGTTTGGGGTCACCCCGATGTCCCCTCGTGTCCCCAGGGGACCCAGAATTTGGGGACAGGAGGGTTTGGGGTCACCCTGATGGCCCCAAGCACCCCGAATTTAGGGACAGGAGCATTTGGGGTCACCCCGATGTCCCCTCATGTCCCCAAGGGACCCGCAGTTTGGGGACACCAAGTTTGGGGTTACCCCGATGGCCCCAAGCACCCCAAATTAGGGACGTGAGTGTTTGGGGTCACCCCGATGGCCCCCCGTGTCCTCAAGGGACCCAGAATTTGGGGACACCAAGTTTGGGGTCACCCCGATGGCCCCTGGCACCCCAAATTTGGGGACAGGAGGGTTTGGGGTCACCCCGATGTCCCCTCATGTCCCCAAGGGACCCACAGTTTGGGGACACCGAGTTTGGGGCCACCCCAATGTCCCCAAGCCCCCAAAATTTTGGGGCCAGGACCTTTTAGGGCCACCCTGATGTCCCCAAGCTCCCAGAATTCGGGGCCAGGACCTTTTAGGGCCGCCCCGATGTCCCCAAGCCCCCAAAATTTTGGGGCCGGGACCGTTTTAGGGCCGCCCCGCTGTCCCCGTACCTGGATGTGGCGCCGGCACTCGCGCAGCCCCTCGGCCAGCAGCGTCACCACGTCCTTGTGGTCCTCCAGCAGCTGGCGCAGCAGCGAGCAGTAGCGCTCCTCGTCCCCCCGCGCCTGGATCTGGGGACAGGGGGTGGCACGGGGTGGCACGGGGGGACACGGGGGGACACGGGGGGGACACGGGGGGGACACGGGGGGGACATTGGGGACGAGGGGACACGGGGAGGGGGTGACAAGAATTTGGAGGGATAAGGGGACGAGAGGGTGGAGTAACGTGGGGGCGCGGGGACGTAAAAATGGGGTGGGGAGGGACATGGGGACAGGGGGACACGGGGACAGGGGGACACAAAAACGGGGTGACACGGGGACAGGGGGACCCGGGGACACAAAAATGGGGTGACACGGGGATGGGGGACACGAGGACAAGGGGACGTAGGGATGTGGTGGCACGGGGACGGGGTGACACGAGTGTGGGGTGACACGGGGACAAGGGGACACAAAAACGGTGACACGGGGACAGGGGGACACAAAAATGGGGTGACACGGGGATAGGGGGACACGGGGACACAAAAACAGGGTGATATGGGGACAGGGGGACACGGGGACACAAAAATGGGGTGACACGGGGATGGGGGACACGAGGACAAGGGGACGTAGGGATGTGGTGGCACGGGGACGGGGTGACACGAGTGTGGGGTGACACGGGGACAAGGGGACACGGGGACATGGGGACAAAGGGACAAGGGGACACGGGGACACAAGCATGGCGTAACACGAGGACAGGGCGACCCGGGGACAGGGTGACACGGGGACAGGGGGGTGACACGGGGACGGGGGGGTGACACGGGGGGGACACTCACGGGCGGGAACTCGCTGAGCTTCTGGAAGGCGCGAATGTAGAGCTCATGCTGCGGGGCAGGGACGGGCGTCACCACGACGGCCCCCGTGTCCCCAAAACCCCCCCCAATGTCCCCAAAACCCCCGTGTCCCCAACCCCCCCGATGTCCCCTAACCCCCTCAATGTCCCCAACCCCCCCCTGTGTCCCCAAACCCCCCCCCTGTGTCCCCAAACCCCCCCCAGGTCCCCTCTCGGTGCCCCCAGACGTCCCCAAAATGCCCGCTCGGGGGCCCCGCCCCACCAGGAACCGACCGCTTGCGCCCCCCCCCCCCCCACGTCCCCAGCGTGTCCCCAGCAGGGCCACCGCGTCCCCAACGTCCCCAACGTGTCCCCAACGTCCCCAACGTGTCCCCAGCAGGGCCACCGCGTCCCCAAGAGGTCCTCACCACGTGGAGGATGGTGGGGTTGCAGCCGATGATGAAGGGCAGGCTGCGGAAGCCCTTGATGCGGTGGGCGATGCGCACGGGCAGCTCCTGCTGCAGGTAGCGGGCGCTCTTCTGCGGGGACACCGGAGCCACCAAGACCCCCGACGTCACGCTGTCCCCAAGGCCGCCGAGTCCCCAAAGCCACCCGGAAACCTCCCACCAGGCCACAAAGTCCCCAAAGCCACCTCCTGTCCGGGTATCTTGGTCCCCAAAGCCACCAGGTCCCCAAAACCTACTCGAAACCTCCGTCCCCGAAGCCACCAGGTCCCCAAACCCGCTTGTCCCCATGTCCCTAAAGCCACCTGTGACCCCAAACCCACTCGTCCCTGTCCCCAAAGCCACCTGTGACCCCAAACCCACTCGTCCCTGTCCCCAAAGCCACCTGGGTCCCCTCCCACCAAGCCACAAAGTCCCCAAAGCCACTTGGACACCTCAGACCCCAAAGCCACCGGGTCCCCAAAGCCACCTCCCATTGGGATATCTCGGTCCCCAAAGCCACCAGGTCCCCAAACCCTCTTGTCCCCATGTCCCCAAAGCCACCTGTGACCCCAAACCCACTCGTCCCTGTCCCCAAAGCCACCTGTGACCCCAAACCCGCTTGTCCCCATGTCCCCAAAGCCACCTGTGACCCCAAACCCACTCGTCCCTGTCCCCGAAGCCACCAGGTCCCCAAACCCGCTTGTCCCCATGTCCCCAAAGCCACCTGTGACCCCAAACCCGCTTGTCCCTGTCCCCAAAGCCACCTGGAACCCTCCCACCGAGCCACAAAGTCCCCAAAGCCACCTCCCACCGGGATATCTCGGTCCCCAAAGTCACCAAAGTCCCCAAACCCGCTTGTCCCCCTGTCCCCAAAGCCACCAGATCCCCAAACCCACTTGTCCCTGTCCCCAAAGCCACCTGGGTCCCCTCCCACCAAGCCACCAGGCCCCCAAAGCCACTTGGACACCTCAGACCCCAAAGCCACCGGGTCCCCAAAGCCACCTCCCACCGGGATATCTCGGTCCCCAAAGCCACCAGGTCCCCAAACCCGCTTGTCCCCACGTCCCCAAAGCCCCCCCGTGTCCCCAAACCCCCCCCCAAACCCCCCCTCACCAGAATATGGCTGCCGTCCTGCGAGCGCCCCGAGTACAGCATGGTGGTCGGCGTCAGGCGCACCGAGGGCTGCGAGGGACGGGGGGGGGGAGGGCGTCACAGAACCCCCCAAAAAACCCCTTCAGCCCCCCAAAAAAACCCTTTAAAATCCCCCAAAAGCCAACCTTCTCGGCGGCGGTGTCGATGGCGGGCTGGTGGTAGAAGGAGGTGACGGTTTTGGAGCGCTCCCGGGCCAGGTCCGGGGGGTGCTGGTCGGCGGCCGAGCGGGACGCGGGGCGGGGGGGCAGCGCCGGGGGGCCCCGGGGGGCCCCCAAAACTCGCCGTAGCATCGCCTGGAGGGGGGAAAAAAGGGTTAAAAGGGGATTTTTGGGGGGGCTGGGGGCGCTGGGGGTGCTGATATTGAGGTCCGCGGGGGTCAATTGGGGTGGGGGGTCACTAAAAAATAAGCAGCGAGGCGTTTGCGGAACACTTTTCTTCTCAGTTTCGCCTCAGAAATGCACCCAAATGTCTCAGGATCCCCCTTTTCCTCTCAGTTTTGCCCTAAAAACGCACCCAAGGATCTCAGGACTCCCCTTTTCCTGTCAGTTCTACCCAAAAATGCACCCAGGGGTCTTTGGACCACCCTTTTCCCCTCAGTTTTCCCCTAAAAATGCATCCGAGGATCTCAGGACCACCCTTTTCCCCTCAGTTCTACCCAAAAAATGGATCCAAGGGTCTCAGGACCCCCATTTTCCCCTCACTTCTGCCCCAAAAAACCACCCAAGAGTCTCAGAACCCTTCTTTTTCTCTCAGTTTTGCCCCAAAAATCGATCCAAGGGCCTCAGAACTCCCCTTTTCCCCTCAGTTTTGCCCTGAAAATGCACCCAAGGGTCTCAGGGACCCCCCTTTTCCCCTCAGTTCTACCCAAAAATGCACCCAGGGGTCTTGGGACCACCCTTTTCCTCTCAGTTCTGCCCCAAAAATGGATCCAAAGGTCTCAAGAAGCCCCTTTTCCCCCTGGTTTTGCCCTAAAAATGCACCCAAGGGTTTCAGGACCACCCTTTTCCTCTCAGTTCTGCCCCAAAAACGGATCCAAAGGTCTCAGGAAGCCCCTTTTCCTCTCAGTTTTGCCCTAAAAATGCACCCAAGGGTCTCAGGGCCACCCTTTTTCTCTCAGTTCTGCCCCAAAAATGCACCCTAGGGTCTCAGGACCACCTTTTTCCCACAGTTCTGCACCAAAACGCACCCAAGGGTCTGAGAAACATCCTTTTTCCCTCAGTTCTGCCCCAAAAATGGCTCCAGGAATTGAGGGACCCCCTTTTTCCCTCAGTTGTACCCAAAAAACAGACCCAAGTGTCCAGGGACCCCCTTTTTCCCCTCGGTTCTGCTTCCAAAATGCCTCCAGGAACCCCCTTTCCCCCAAATTGTGCCCCAAAAAGGACCCAGGCCCTCAGGAACTCCCCTTTTCCTTCACTTGCACCCCAAAAACTGACCCAGGACTTTGGGGAGCCCCTTTTCCCCCACCCATATGGCAACGAGTTGCCCAAGGGCCCCCCTTTTCCCCCCATTTACACCCCAAAATGGATCCAAGTGTCCAAAACCCCCTTTTTCTTCCTCATTCACCACCCAAAATGGATCCTAATAGCTGGGGAGCCCCCCTTTTTCCCTCACTATTACCCCAAAACAGACCCAAGTATTCAGGGTCCCCCTTTTCCCCCCAGCATGCCTCCAGGTACCCGGGGACCCAACTTTCCCCTCAGAAACACCCCCAAAAAGGCTCCCAAGTGTCCTAGGACCCCCCTTTTCCCCCAGTGTCCCCCCAAAAACGGACCTGAGTGCCCAGGGACACACTTTTCCCCTCAGCTGTACCCCAAAAACGGACCCAGGTGCCCTAGAACCCCCCTTTCCCCTCAGAAACACCCCCAAAAATGCCTCCAAGTGCCATGGGACCCCCTTTCCCCTCAGTGTCCCCCCAAAAAATGCCTCCAGGTACCCGGGGACCCCACTTTCCCCTCAGAAACACCCCCAAAATGCCTCCAAGTGCCATAGGACCCCCCCCCCTTTCCCCTCAGTGACCCCCCCCAAAATGGCTCCGGGCTCCCAAGGACCCCATGTCCCCTCAGTCCCCACCCCGCAAGAAAAAAAAAAAACAAAAACAAAAACAAATCCCCGTGCCCCCCCCCACTCACCAGCCCGCGGACCCAGGCGTCGGTGCCGCCCCCCCCCGACCCCCCCCCCCCCCCCAAATAGTCGGGGGGGGTCCCCTACAAGTGGCCCCGTCCGCTGTCCCCCCCCTCGCCCCTCACAATGGTACAGCCCTGCCCACAGAAAGGGGGGGGACGAAGCGCACTGCGCATGCGCGGAGCGAACCAAGCGCACTCAAAGGGGGGCCGCCGTTACGCAGCACGCAGGCGCCCGCAGTGGGCGGGAAGGGGGCGTGGCCTGGCCGCTGGGCGGGAAAATGGGGGCGTGGGCGGCGCCATCTTGTGGGGGCGGCGCCATCTTGTGGGGGCGCGATGGGAAATGGAGTCCGGGGAGGTGAGGGGGGGGAAGCCAAGAGTCTTCTCCGTCGGTTGTAGGGGAATTGGGGGACGCCTGGAGCGCCTAAATGGGGGGCGCCTACGTGTGGGGGGGGGTCCCTGGACATTTGGGTACAATTTGAGGGGGGAAAAAGGGGGGTCTCCAATGACCTGGATCCATTTCGGGGGGAGACACTGAGGTAAAAAGGGGTCCCCAGGCACTGGGATCCATTTTGGGGGGATAACTGAAGGGAAAAGGGGTCCCTGGGTCCGTTTTGGGGGTAAAACTGAGGTAAAATGTGGGGACCCTGGAGACAGGGGTCCATTTTTGGGGTGCGACTGGGGGAAAAAAGGGGTCCCCAGAAACTTGGGTCCAATTTGAGGGGGGCACTGTGGTAAAAAGTGAGGTTCTGGGATCCCTGTTTCCATTTTGGGCGTGAAACTGAGGTAAAAAGTGGGGTCCCTGGATCTTTTGGTCCATTTTGGGGGTACAACCGAAGTAAAAAGTGGGGTCCCTGCATCCCTTTTTGGGGTAGAACTGAGGTAAAAAATGGGGTTCTGGGACTCCTGGGTCCATTTCTGGGGTACAACTGAGGGAAAAAGGGGGATCCCTGGATCTGAGTCCATTTTTTGGGGTATAACTGAGGGAGAATGGGGGGGTTCCTGGATCCCTAGGTCCAATTTTAGGGTACAAATGAGGGAAAATAGTGGAGTCCCTGCATCCCTGGGTCATTTTCGGGGTACGACTGAGGTAAAAAGTGGGGTCCCTGCATCCCTGGGTCCATTTCTGGGGTACGACTGAGGTAAAAAGTGGGGTTCCTGGATCTCTGAGTCCATTTTTAGGGTACAAATGAGGGAAAAAGTGGAGTTCGTGCATCCCTGGGTCCATTTTTGGGGTAGAACTGAGGAAAAAATGTGGTTCCCTGAACTCCCGGATCCATTTTGGGGGTAGAACCGAAGGAAAAAGCGTGTCCCGGGATCGACTTTTGGGCTACAACCGAGGTAAAAAGTGGGGCTCTTGGATCTCCGAGTCCGTTGTTGGGGTACAAATGAGTTAAAAAGCGGGGTCCCTGCATCCCCGGGGCCATTTTGGGTGTAAAAGCGAGCAAAAAAAAAAAAAAAAAAGTGGGGTAAAAACAGGGCGCGCTCCCCAAACTCCCCTCCCCGTTTCGGGATGGGGACACAAAGTGGGGGGGGGGTCGGGGACAAAATGGGGGGGTTGGGGATAAAATGGGGGGGGTTGGGGACAAAATGGGGGGGTCGGGGACAAAATGGGGGGGTTGGGGACAAATTGGGGGGGGTTGGGGACAAAATGGGGGGGTCAGGGACAAAACGGGGGGGGGTCGGGGACAAAATGGGGGGGTCGGGGACAAAATGGGGCAGGTTGGGGACAAAATGGGGCAGGTTGGGGACAAAATGGGGCAGGTTGGGGACAGAATGGGGGGGTCGGGGACAAAATGGGGGGGTCGGGGACAAAATGGGGGGGTCGGGGACAAAATGGGGGGGTCGGGGACGAAATGGGGGGGTCGGGGACGAAATGGGGGGGTCGGGGATGAAACGGGGGGGGTCGGGGACAAAATGGGGGGGTCGGGGACAAAATGGGGGGGTTGGGGACAAAATGGGGGGGTCGGGGACGAAACGGGGGGATTGGGGACAAAATGGGGGGGTCGGGGACAAAGGGGGGGTCCCCGCGCGACACAAGACACCCAGACGCCGTCGTCCCCCTGTCAGCAGCCCCCGTCATGTTGCCGCCGGGGCCGCCTCAGTCGCGTTTGGGCGCCGCGTCGCGACCGTGGCGGGGTCGCCGCCGTCGCCGCCAGCGGCGCCAGTTGAGGAAGAGGAGCAGCGCGTTGAGGACGTAGGTGGCCAGGCAGACGAGGCACAGGTCGCGGAGGCCGAAGGCCAGCACGGCCGCCAGGTACAACGAGGTGGCCACCGAGGCCGCCGAGGTGGCTAGCAGGGTTGCCGAGGCCGCCGTGCCCGGCACCGCGCCTGGAAGGGGGGGGGGAGGAATATGGTGGTGAGGGGGGGTGTATAGGGGAGGGGGGAGCTATAGGGGATTGGGGGGGGAGCTATAGGGGATTGGGGGACTTAATATAAGGGAAGGGGGGGGAGCTATAGGGGAAGGGCGACTTAATATAGGGGAAGGGGGAGCTATAGGGGATTGCAGGGGGAGCTATAGGAAAAGGGGGACTTAATATAGGGGAAGGGGGAGGAGCTATAGGGGAAGGGGGAGGAGCTATAGGGGATTGGGGGGAGCTATAGGGGAAAGGGGGACTTAATATAGGGGAAGGGGGAGCTATAGGGGATTGGGGGGAGCTATAGGGGATTGCGGGGGGAGCTATAGGGGAAGGGGGACTTAATATAGGGGAGCTATAGGGGAAGGGGGAGCTATAGGGGATTGGGGGGAGCTATAGGGGATTGCGGGGGGAGCTATAGGGGAAGGGGGACTTAATATAGGGGAGCTATAGGGGAAGGGGGAGCTATAGGGGATTGGGGGGGAGCTATAGGGGATTGCAGGGGACTTAATATAGGGGAAGGGGGACTTAATATAGGGAATTGGGGCGGTTGCTATAGGGGAAGGGAAACTTAATATAGAGGAAGGGGGAGCTATAGGGGAAGGAGGACTTAATATAGGGGAAGGGGGAGCTATAGGGGAAGGGGGACTTAATATAGGG
>NW_027663642.1:0-1000 GCF_964034855.1 Anser brachyrhynchus | reverse complement strand
CATAGGGGACCCCATAAGGACCCCCCACACCCCACAAGTGACCCCATATCCCATAGGGGACCCCAGAAGCAGCCCCCACAGCCCATAGGGGACCCCATATTACATAGGTACCCCATAGGAAGCCCCCCCCCAGGGGACCCCATATCCATGGGGACCCCATAAGGAGCCCCCACACCCCGTAAGGGACCCCACATTACATAATTACCCCATAAGGAGCCCCCCCCACAGGGGACCCCATATCCCATAGGGACCCCATAAGGAGCCCCCACACCCCACAAGTGACCCCATGTCCCATAGGGGACCCCAGAAGAAGCCCCCACACCCCGTAAGGGACCCCACATTACATAGGTACCCCATAAGGAGCCCCCCCCCCAGGGGACCCCATATCCCATGGGGACCCCATATCCCATAGGGACCCCATAAGGAGCCCCACCCCATAGAAGACCCCATATCCCATGGGGGACCCCAGAAGAAGCCCCCACACCCCGTAAGGGACCCCACATTACATAGGTACCCCATAAGGAGCCCCCCCCCCAGGGGACCCCATATCCCATAGGGACCCCATATCCCATGGGGACCCCATAAGGAGCCCCCACACCCCATAGAAGACCCCATATCCCATGGGGGACCCCAGAAGAAGCCCCCACACCCCGTAAGGGACCCCACATTACATAGGTACCCCATAGGAAGCCCCCCCCCAGTGGACCCCATATCCCATGGGGACCCCATAAGGAGCCCCCACACCCCATAAAAGACCCCAATAAGGAGCCCCCACACCCCGTAGGGGACCCCATATCCCATAGGGGACCCCAGAAGCAGCCCCCACACCCCGTAAGGGACCCCATATCCCATAGGTACCCCATAGGAAGCCCCCCCCGCAGGGGACCCCATATCCCATAGGGACCCCATAAGGAGCCCCCACACCCCGTAAGGGACCCCATATCCCATAGGGGACCCCAGAAGCAGCCCCCACAGCCCATAGGGGACCCCACATTACATA
>NW_027663643.1:0-37029 GCF_964034855.1 Anser brachyrhynchus | reverse complement strand
AGCCCTAATGCATCCCAGTAGCCTCCCCATAACCCCCAATGCATCCCAGTGACCCCCAGTGCCTCCCAGGAGCCTCCCTGTAACCCCCCAGTACATCCAAGTACCTTCCCAGTAACCCTTAATGCATCCCAGTAAGCCATAAGGCATCCCAGTAACCTCCCAGTAAGCCCTAATGCATCCCAGTAACCTCCCAGTGCCTCCCGGTAACTTCCAGTAACCCCCAGTGCCTCCCAGTAACCTCCCAGTAACCCTCAAGTACATCCAAGTATCTTCCCAGTAACCCTTAATCCATCCCAGTAACCCTTAATGCATCCCAGTAAGCCCTAATGCATCCCAGTAACCTCCCAGTAAGCCCTAATGCATCCCAGTAACCCTCAGTGCCTCTCAGTAACCCCCCAGTGACCTCCTGGTGACCCCCTTGTGCCTCCCAGTAACCTCCCAGTGCATCCCAGTAACCTCCAGCACCTCTCAGTAAACTCCCAGTAGCCCCCAGTCCCTCCCAGTAGCCCCCAGCAGCCTGCCAGTAGCTCCCCAGTCCTCCCCAGTAACCTTCCGGTCCCTCCCAGTAGCCCCCAGTACCCCCCCAGTCCCTCCCGGTACCCCCCCACTCCCTCCCAGTCCCCTCCAGCACCCCCCAGTCCCCTCCCAGTCCCTGCCAGCGCCCCCCAATCCCCGCCCGGTCCCCCTCCAGCCCCTCCCGGTCCCCCTGGAGCCCCTCCCAGCCCCTCCCAGTCCCTCCCAGTGCCCCCAGTGCCCTCCCAGTGGTGACACCGCTGCCCGCAGTGGGGGACAAGGTGCCGGCCGACATCCGCATCCTCTCCATCAAGTCCACGACCCTGCGCGTCGACCAGTCCATCCTCACCGGTACGGGCGCCACTGGGCGCAACTGGGGCGCCACTGGGGCACGACTGGGGCGCAAGTGGGGCGCAATTGGGGTACAACCGGGGCTACAACTGGGGTTACAGCTGGGGTACGACTGGGGGACGACTGGGAGACAACTGGGCACAACTGGGGTACAACTGGATACAACTGGGAGAAAACTGGGGGTACAACTGGGCACCACTGGGGTACAACCGGGGCTACAACTGGGGTACGACTGGGGGACAACTGGGAGACAACTGGGGGTACAACTGGGCACAACTGGGGTACAACTGGGGCTACAACTGGGGTACAACCGGGGCTACAACTGGGGTACGACTGGATACAACTGGGGGACAACTGGGGGTATAACTGGGCACAACTGGGGTACAACCGGGGGTACGACTGGGGGACAACCGGGAGACAACTGGGGGTACAACTGGGGTACAACTGGGGCACAACTGGGGTACAACCGGAGCTACAACCAGGGCTACAACTGGGGTACAACTGGGGCACAACTGGATACAACTGGGGGACAACTGGGGTATGACTGGGCACAAAGGGGGTACAACCGGATACAACTGGGGTACAACTGGGAGGCAACTGGGGCACAACTGGGCACAACTGGTCTTTAATGGGGGCACAACCAGGCACACAACCGGGGTACAATTGGGGGCACAACTGGGCACAACCAGTCATGAACTGGGACCCAACTGGGCACAACCGGGCACAACCGATCACAACCGGACACGCAACCGGGCACAACTGGTTGTAAACGGGGGCACAACCGGTCACAACCGGTCACAACTGGTCACAACCGGTCACAACCGGCCACAACCGGGCACAAACACGCACAACCGGACACAACTGGGCACAACTGGGCACAAACAAGCACACAACTGGGCACAACCGGTCACAAATGGGGGCACAACTGGTCACAACCGGTCGGAGCCGGTCGGAACCGGTCGGAACCGGTCGGAACCGGTCAGGGCCGGTCGGAGCCGTGCTGACGCGCGCGTTCCCGCAGGTGAATCCGTGTCGGTCATCAAGCACACCGAGCCCGTCCCCGACCCGCGCGCCGTCAACCAGGACAAGAAGAACATGCTCTTCTCCGTGAGTCGCGCCCCCGCCCCCCCCCACGGCCACCGGCCCCGTGGCCCCAAGGCCACCGTGGCCCCAAGGCCACCATCCCCGTCACTACGTCCCCGTCATCGTGTCCCCAGGGCCACCATCCCCATTGCTACGTCCCCAAGACCACCGTGTCCCCAGGGCCACCATCTCCATCATCGTGTCCCTAGGGCCACCATCCCCGTGTCTACATCCCCACCATCGTGTCCCCAGGGCCACCATGTCCCCATTGCCACGTCCCCAAGGCCACCATGTCCCCAAGGCCGCCATCCCCGTGTCTACGTCCCCACCATCGTGTCCCCAGGGCCACCCTGTCCCCATTGCCACGTCCCCAAGGCCACCGTGTCCCCAAGGCCGCCATCCCCATCATCACGTCCCCACCACCGTGTCCCCAGGGCCACCATCACCACCACCATGTCCCCGTTGCCACATCCCCAAGGCCACCACGTCCCCAAGGCCACCATCCCCACCACCGTGTCCCCAGGGCCACCATCTCCATCGCCACGTCCCCACCCCCATGTCCCCAGGGCCACCATCCCCACCACGGTGTCCCCAAGGCCACCATCCCCATCTCCATGTCCCCACCATGTCCCCAAGGCCACCGTGTCCCCAAGGCCACCATCCCCGTCTCTACATCCCCGTCATCGTGTCCCCAGGGCCACCATCTCCATCGCCACGTCCCCACCACCATGTCCCCAGGGCCACCATCCCCATCGCCACGTCCCCACCACCGTGTCCTGAAGGCCACCATCACCACCACCGTGTCCCCGTTGCCACATCCCCAAGGCCACTGCATCCCCAAGGCCACCATCCCCACCACCGTGTCCCCAGGGCCACCGCGTCCCCAAGGCCACCATCCCCACCACCGTGTCCCCAAGGCCACCATGTCCCCAAGGCCACCATCACCGTCATCATGTCCCCAGGGCCACCATCTCCATCGCCACGTCCCCACCACCGTGTCCTGAAGGCCACCATCACCACCACCGTGTCCCCGTTGCCACATCCCCAAGGCCACCGCATCCCCAAGGCCACCATCCCCACCACCGTGTCCCCAGGGCCACCGTCCCCATCGCCACATCTTCATCACGGTGTCCCCGAGGCCACCAGCCCCACCACCATGTCCCCAAAGCCACTGTCCCCACCACCACGTCCCCAAGGCCACCATCACCATTGCCACGTCCCCAAGGCCACCACATCCCCAAGGCCACCATCACCACCACCACGTCCCCAAGGCCACCGCGTCCCCAGCGCCGCATCCCCAGCGCCGCGTCCCCAAGGCCACCATGTCCCCAAGGCCACCGCGTCCCCAGCGCTGCGCCCCCAAGGCCGCCGCGCCCCCAAGGCCACCATGTCCCCATTGCCACATCCCCAAGGCCACCATGTCCCCAAGGCCACCATCACCACCACCATGTCCCCATTGCCACGTCCCCAAGGCCACCACATCCCCAAGGCCACCACGTCCCCAAGGCCACCACGTCCCCAAGGCCACCACGTCCCCAAGGCCACCATCCCCACCACCACATCCCCAAGGCCACCATCCCCATTGCCACATCCCCAAGGCCGCCGCGTCCCCGCAGGGCACCAACATCGGGGCGGGCAAGGCCGTGGGCATCGTGGTGGCCACGGGGGTGAACACGGAGATCGGGAAGATCCGCGACGAGATGGCGGCCACGGAGCAGGACAAGACGCCGCTGCAGCAGAAGCTGGACGAGTTCGGCGAGCAGCTCTCCAAGGTCATCTCGCTCATCTGCGTCGCCGTCTGGCTCATCAACATCGGCCACTTCAACGACCCCGTCCACGGCGGCTCCTGGATCCGCGGCGCCATCTACTACTTCAAGATCGCCGTCGCCCTGGCCGTGGCCGCCATCCCCGAAGGTGACAGCGGGCCCCTCTTGGCCCTATGTGGCCTTCTAAGACCATTCCTTGACCCTATATGGCCCTCTAAGGCCGTTCCTTGAGCCCTTGTGGTCTTCTAAGACCATTCCTTGACCTTATCTGGCCTTCCAAGACCATTCCTTGACCCTATATGGCCTTCTAACACCATTTGTTGACCCCATTTGGTCTTCTAAGACCACTCCTTGAGCCCTTGTGGTCTTCTAAGACCATTCCTTGACCCTTTATGGCCTTCTTACACCACTTGTTGACCCTATCTGGCCTTCTAACACCCTTCCTTGACCCTATATGGCCCTCTAAGACCATTCCTTGAGCCCTTGTGGTCTTCAAAGACCATTCCTTGACCCTTTATGGCCTTCCAACACCGTTCCTTGATCCTTTATGGCCTTCCAAGACCACTCCTTGGGCCCTTGTGGTCTTCTAAGACCATTCCTTGACCCATTGTGGCCTTCTAACACCGTTCCTTGACCCTATATGGCCCTCTAAGACCATTCCTTGAGCCCTTGTGGTCTTCAAAGACCATTCCTTGACCCTATGTGGCCTTCCAAGACCATTCCTTGATCCTATATGGCCTTCTAACACCATTTGTTGACCCCATATGGCCTTCTAACACCCTTCCTTTGACCCGTTGTGGCCTTCTAACACCCTTCCTTGACCCCATTTGGTCTTCTAAGACCATTCCTTGAGCCCTTGTGGTCTTCTAAGACCGTTCCTTGACCTTATATGGCCTTCCAAGACCATTCCTTGATCCTTTATGGCCTTCCAAGATCATTTGTTGACCCTATCTGGCCTTGTAACACCCTTCCTTGACCCATTGTGGTCTTCTAACACCGTTCCTTGAGCCCATATGGCCTTCTAAGACCATTTGTTGACGCCTTGTGGCCCTCTAAGGACATTCCTTGACCCTATCTGGCCTTCTAACACCATTTTTTGACCCCTTGTGGTCTTCTAAGACCATTCCCTGACCCTGTGTGGCCCTCTAAGGCCGTTCCTTGACCCCATATGGCCTCTTAACACCATTTGTTGACCCCATATGGCTTTCTAACACCGTTCCTTGACCCCGTTTGGTCTTCTAAGAGCATTCCTTGACCCCTTGTGGCCCTCTAAGACAATTCATTGACCCCTTGTGGTCTTCTAAGACCGTTCTTTGACCCCATGTGGCCTTCTAACACCGTTTCTTGACCCCATGTGGCCTTCTAACACCGTTCTTTGACCCCATTTGGCCCCCTAAGACCATTTCTTGACCCCATGTGGCCCCCTAAGACCATTTCTTGACCCCTTGTGGTCTTCTAAGGCCATTTGTTGACCCCGTGTGGTCTTCTAACACCATTCCTTGACCCTGTGATGTCTTCCAACACCGTTCCTTGACCCTATCTGTCCTTCTAACACACTCGTTGACCCCATATGGCCTTCTAACACCATTTGTTGACCCCATATGGCTTTCTAACATGGTTCCTTGACCCCGTATGGCCTTCTAACACCATTCGTTGACCCCTTGTGGTCTTCTAACACCATTTGTTGACCCCATATGGTCTTCTAAGACCATTCGTTGACCCCATATGGCCTTCTAACACCATTCATTGACCCCATATGGCCTTCTAATACCGTTTGTTGACCCCTTGTGGTCTTCTAACGCCGTTCCTTGACCCCATGTGGCCTTCTAAGACCATTTCTCGACCCCTTGTGGCCCTCTAAGACCATTTGTTGGCCCTATATGGCCCTCTAACACCATTTGTTTACCCTACATGGCCTTCTAACACCGTTCCTTGACCCCCTGCGGCCCTCTAAGACCATTCCTTGACCCTATATGGCCTTCTAAGACGGTTCCTTGCCCCGATACGGCCCTCTAGCGCTGATCCTTCATCTTACATAACGTCCTCACACCATTCCTTGACCCCACGTGGCCTTCTCACACCATTCCTTGGTCCTATATGGCATTCTGACACCGTTCGTTGACCCCGTATGGCCTTCTGGCACCGTTTGTTGACACCATGTGGCCTTCTAACGATGTTCCACGACCCCGTGTGGCCTTCTAACACCATTCCTTGGCCCCACGCGGCCTTATAATGCCTTCCCTTGGCCCTATATAGGCTTATAAGCCCCTTTTGGGTCCTGTGATGTCCTTTTTTCATTCTGCGTGGTCTTATAATGCCTTTTCTTGACCCTATATAGGGTTTTAAGTCCCTTTTGGGTCCTATAATGCCCTTTTTTATTTTGTGTGGTCTTGTAACACCCTTTCTTGATCCTATATAGGATTATAATCCCCTTTTGGGTCCTATAATGTCCTTTTTTATTTAGTATGGTCTTGTAGCACCCTTTCTTGATCCTATATAGGGTTATAATCCCCTTTTGGGTCCTATAATGCCCTTTTTTATCATTCTGCATGGTCTTGTAACGCCCTTTCTTGATCCTATATAGGGTTATAAACCCATTTTGAGTCCTATAATGCCCTTTTTTTATTTTGCATGGTCTTGTAACACCCTTTCTTGACCCTATATAGGGTTATAAGCCCCTTTTGGGTCCTATAATGCCCTTTTTTTTCATTCTACATGGTCTCATAACACCCTTTCTTGACCTTATATGGGGTTATAAGCCCCTTTTGGGTCCTATAATGCCCTTTTTTCATTCTTCGTGGTCTTGTAACGCCCTTTCTTGACCCTATATAGGGTTATAAGCCCCTTTTGGGTCCTATAATGTCCTTTTTTCATTCTTCGTGGTCTCGTAATGCCCTTTCTTGACCCTATATAGGGTTATAAGCCCCTTTTGGGTCCTATAATGCCCTTTTTTCATTCTTCGTGGTCTCGTAATGCCTTTTTTCCGATCCTTTTTGGCTCGCCACCCCGCTCCCTGGTCCTACACAGCTTCATAACGCCCTCCCTTGACCCCGCACGGCCCCGTAACGCCGTTCCTAGGCCCCCACGCGGCTTCGTGTCCCGTTTCTTGACCCCTTTCGGGTTGTAAATCCCCTCCCCACGGTCCTGCGCGGGGCTCGACGCCCGTTCTCGGTACCGCAGGGCTGCCGGCCGTCATCACCACCTGCCTGGCGCTGGGGACGCGGCGCATGGCCAAGAAGAACGCCATCGTGCGCAGCCTGCCCTCCGTCGAGACCCTGGGCTGCACCTCCGTCATCTGCTCCGACAAGACCGGCACCCTCACCACCAACCAGATGTCCGTCTGCAAGGTGGGTGACACGGGGGACCGCTGGGGGCTCCCGGCAGCCCCTTGGGTGCCCCGAGGTCCGCCAGGAGCTCCCGAATTCCTCCTGGGTGCCCTGACGTCCTTCAGGAGCTCCCAGAGTCCCCTTGGGTGCCCCGAGATCCTCCAGGAGCTCCTGACATCCCCTTGGGTGCCCCAAGAACCTCCATGAGCTCCCGACGTCCCCTTGGGTGCCCCAAGGAGCTCCCAATGTCCCCTTGGGTGCCCCGAGGTCCTCCAGGAGCTCCCAAATTCCTCTTGGGTGTCCTGAGGTCCTTCAGGAGCTCCCAACGTCCCCTTGAGTGCCCCAAGGAGCTCCCGATGTCCCCTTCGGTGCCCCGAGGTCCTCCAGGAGCTCCCAAATTCCTCTTGGGTGTCCCGAGGTCCTTCAGGAGCTCCCAACAACCCCTTGGGTGCCCCAAGGAGCTTCCGACGGCCCCTTGGGTGCCCCCAAAGTCCCCCAGTAGACCCCAGTGGCCTCCAGGACGTCCCAGTTGGCCCCAGGACGCCCTGGCTGCCCCCTGACCCCATTGTCCTCCCCCCCCAGATGTTCATCGTGGACAAGGTGGAGGGCGACGTCTGCTCCCTCAACGAGTTCTCCATCACCGGCTCCACCTACGCCCCCGAGGGAGACGTGTGAGTGGCCGGTCCTCGCCCCCCCCGGGCCCAATGACGCCCCCTTCCCCCCCTTCCCCCTTCCCAGCGGGTCAATAACGGCCTCCTCTTGGGGTTCCTGTCCCTGCTAGACCGATATTGGCCTTCTCCAAGGGGCCTCCGTCCCCAGCGGGTCAATATCAGCCTCGTTTTTGGGGCCTTCATCCCCAACGGGTCAATATCAGCCTCGTTTTTGGGGCCTTCATCCCCAACGAGTCAATGTCGACCTCATTTTTGGGGCCTCCTCCCCCAGTGGCCTCCTCCGTAGCGCCCCTGTCCTCAGTGGGTCAACCTTGGCCTCCTCTTGGAGGTCCCCGTGCCTAATGGGTCGGTATTGGCCTCGTTTTTGAGGTCCCCCACCCCAAAAATCCACTTCTGGCCTCATTTTTGAGGTCTCCAGCTCCAACAAACCAATCCCAGCCTCATTTTTGAGGTCTCCATCCCCAAAAATCCACTTCTGGCCTCATTTTTGAGGCCCCCAACTCCAACAAACCAATCTCAGCCTCATTTTTGAGGTCTCCATCCCCAAAAACCCACTTCTGGCCTCATTTTTGAGGTCCCCAACTCCAACAAACCAATCCCAGCCTCATTTTTGAGGTCTCCATCCCCAAAAATCCACTTCTGGCCTCAGTTTTGAGGTCTCCAACCCCAACAAACCAATCCTGGCCTCACTTTTGAGGCCCCCATCCCCAACAAACCAATTCTGGCCTCATTTTTGAGCTCTCCAACCCCAACAAAACCCACCCTGGCCTCCTTTCGGACCTCCCCCACCCCAACAACCCCCATCCCGACCCCCTCCACGCCCTCCCCCCTGCCCGCCCCCCCCTCCCCCCGAGGGGCGTCCTCGCCCCGTCCCCGAGCCTCCGCTGCCTCCCCAGGCTGAAGAACGAGAAGCACGTGAAGGCCGGGCAGTACGACGGGCTGGTGGAGCTGGCCACCATCTGCGCCCTCTGCAACGACTCCTCCCTGGACTACAACGAGGTGAGGCCGCCCCCTGGGGTGTCCCCCCCCGACCCCCGCCGCCGCGGCGGCCTCGCGGTGACGCCGGCCTCCCTCCCCGCAGTCCAAGGGCGTCTACGAGAAGGTCGGGGAGGCCACGGAGACGGCGCTCACCTGCCTGGTGGAGAAGATGAACGTCTTCAACACCGACGTCCGCAACCTCTCCAAAGTGGAGCGCGCCAACGCCTGCAACTCCGTGAGTCCCCCCCCGCCCCCCCAGCCCCGCCGGCCTCCCCCCTCTTCCTCCGCCGCCCATGCCACCGCGTTGTCCCTCCCCCCCCTCCTTGTGTCCCCGAAGGTCATCAAGCAGCTGATGAAGAAGGAGTTCACGCTGGAGTTCTCCCGCGACCGCAAGTCCATGTCGGTCTACTGCTCGCCGGCCAAGGCCTCGCGCGCCGCCGTGGGCAACAAGATGTTCGTCAAGGTGAGGCCACCGCCCCCGCCGCGTGCCCTCGCCCCCCGCCGCCGTCGCCGCCTCACCTCCCGCCCCGTCCCCCTCCCCAGGGGGCCCCCGAGGGCGTCATCGACCGCTGCAACTACGTGCGGGTGGGCACGGCGCGCGTGCCGCTGACGCCGGTCGTCAAGGAGAAGATCCTGGCCGTCATCAAGGAGTGGGGCACGGGGAGGGACACGCTGCGCTGCCTGGCCCTGGCCACCCGCGACACGCCCCCCAAGAAGGAGGACATGATGCTGGAGGACTCCACCAGGTTCGCCGAGTACGAGGTGAGGGCGGGGGAACGGCGCCTCCGGGGGGTTCTTGCTCCAGAGGAGGTCCTCCGGGGGTTCCTCGGCCCCGTATCTCCATGGGATGTTCTCCGTGGGTTCCCTGGTCCCATATCTCCATATAAAGCCCTCCATGGGTTCCCTGGTCCCATATCTCTGTACGATGCCCTCCACGGGTTCCTCGGTCCCATATCTCCACGGGATGCCCTCCATGGGTTCCCTGGTCCCATATCTCCCTATGAAGTCCTCCACGACTTCCCCAATCCCATATCTCCATATGAAGCCCTCCATGGGTTCCCCAGTCCCATATCTCCACGGGATGCCCTCCATGGGTTCCCCGGTCCCATATCTCCATATGAAGCCCTCCATGGGTTCCCCAGTCCCGTATCTCCATGAGATGTTCTCCACGGGTTCCCTGGTCCCATATCTCCATATGAAGCCCTCCATGGGTTCCCCAGTCCCATATCTCCACGGGATGCCCTCCATGGGTTCCCCGGTCCCATATCTCCACGGGATGCCCTCCACGGGTTCCCCAGTCCCATATCTCCACGGGATGTCCTCCATGGGTTCCCCGGTCCCATATCTCCATATGAAGCTCTCCATGGGTTCCCCGGTCCCATATCTCCATATGAAGCTCTCCATGGGTTCCCCGGTCCCATATCTCCATATGAAGCTCTCCATGGGTTCCCCGGTCCCATATCTCCATATGAAGCCCTCCATGGGTTCCCCGGTCCCATATCTCCATATGAAGCTCTCCATGGGTTCCCCGGTCCCATATCTCCATATGAAGCCCTCCATGGGTTCCCCAGTCCCATATCTCCACGGGATGTCCTCCATGGGTTCCCTGGTCCCATATCTCCACGTGAAGTCCTCTATAGGTTCCCCGGTCCCATATCTCCATATGAAGCCCTCCAGGGGTTCCCCAGTCCCATATCTCCGTATGAAGCCCTCCACGGGTTCCCCGGTCCCATATCTTCATGGGATTTCCTTCATGGGTTCCCTGGTCCCATATCTCCATATGAAGCCCTCCAGGGGTTCCCCGGTCCCATATCTCTGTACGATGCCCTCCACGGGTTCCTCAATCCCATATCTCCATATGATGTCCTCCATGGGTTCCCTGGTCCCATATCTCCATATGAAGCCCTCCAGGGGTTCCCCGGTCCCATATCTCCATATGAAGCCCTCCACGACTTCCCCAGTCCCATATCTCCATATGAAGCCCTCCAGGGGTTCCCCAGTCCCGTATCTCCATGAGATGTTCTCCACGGGTTCCCTGGTCCCATATCTCTACGGGATGCCCTCCACGGGTTCCCCGGTCCCATATCCCCGTTCGCCGCCCTCCATGGGCTCCCCTTTCCCGCTCTCCCCCCCCCCGCCCCCCCCCCCCCCCCAGACGGACCTGACCTTCGTGGGCTGCGTGGGCATGCTGGACCCGCCGCGGAAGGAGGTGATGGGCTCCATCCAGCTGTGCCGCGACGCCGGCATCCGCGTCATCATGATCACGGGGGACAACAAGGGCACGGCCATCGCCATCTGCCGCCGCATCGGCATCTTCAGCGAGGAGGAGGAGGTGACGGGCCGGGCGTACACGGGCCGCGAGTTCGACGACCTGCCGCCCGCCGAGCAGCGCGAGGCCTGCCGCCGCGCCTGCTGCTTCGCCCGCGTCGAGCCCACCCACAAGTCCAAGATCGTGGAGTTCCTCCAGTCCTTTGACGAGATCACCGCCATGGTGAGGCTTCGACGCGGGGGGGGGGGGGGGGGGTGACGGCGCCCCCGTGGGGCTCACGGGGGTCTTGGTGATGTCGTTTTGGGGTCCCGTCATCGTCCCGATGTGGTTCGGGGGTTCCACCGTCACCCCGACGTGGTTTTGGGATCCCACTGTTGTCTTGACGTGGTTTTGGGGTCCCATCATCCTCCTGATGTGGTTTGGGGGTCCCACCATCACCCTGACATGGTTTTGGGGTCCCACCGTCACCCTGACGTGGTGTTGGGGTCCCACCGTCACCCCAACGTGGTTTTGGGGTCCCACTATCGTCTTGACGTGGTTTTGGGGTCCCACCATCCTCCCGATGTGGTTCGGGGGTCCCACAATCGTCCCCATGTGATTTTGGGGGTTCTACCGTCACCCTGACGTGGTTCTGGGGTCCCTTGATTGTCTTGACATGGGTTTGGGGTCCCAACATCCTCCTGATGTGGTTTTGGGGTCCCACCATCACCCCCAGCTTGGTTTTGGGATCCCTCTAGTCTTGACGTGGTTTTGGGGTCCCACCATCACCCCGACGTGGTTTTGGGATCCCACTGTCGTCTTGACGTGGTTTTGGGATCCCATCATCCTCCTGATGTGGTTCTGGGGTCCCACCGTCACCCCAACGTGGTTTTGGGATCCCACTATTGTCTTGACGTGGTTTTGGGGTCCCACCATCACCCCAACATGGTTTTGGGGTCCCACCATCACCCCCAGCTTGGCTTTGGATCCCTCTAGTCTTGACGTGGTTTTGGGGTCCCACCATCACCCCGACGTGGTTTTGGGGTCCCACTACTGCCTTGACATGGTTTTGGGGTCCCACCATCACCCCCAACGTGGTTTTGGGGTCCCACCATTTGGGACATCGGTGACTGTTGGGAACGGCGTTGGGGACGGTGTTGGGGATGGTGTTGGTGACTTGATGGTGTTGGGGACCTTGGTGACTGGTGACGGTGTCGGGGACGTTGTTGGCCGTTGAGAACCGTGTTGGGGACACGGTGACGCCGTCGGTGACGGCGTTGGGCACACTGTTGGCGATCGCGTTGGCGACTGCCGATGACGGCGTTGGGGCCGTCGTCGATGACGTTTTTGGGGACACCGTTGGCGATGGCATCGGTGACTTGGGGACGGTGTTGGGGACTGGTGGCGGTGTCGGGGACGTCGTTGCCTGTTGAGAACGGCGCTGGGGACACCGGTGGCAGCGTTGGTGACGCCGTTGGTGACGGTGTCGGGGACGCCGTTGGTGGCTGTTGAGAACGGCGTTGGGGACGTTCTCGGTGACATTTTGGGGGACGTTGCTGGTGATTGCGTTGGCCACTGTTGGTGACGGCGTTGGTGACACTGCTGGCGATCGCGTTGACGACTGCTGGTGACGCCGTTGGGGACGTCATCGATGACATTTTTGGGGAAATTGTTGGTGTTGGTGGCTGTTGATGACACCATTGGGGACGTCATCAATGACATTTTTGGGGAAATTGTTGGCGATGGTGGCTGCCGATGACGGTGTTGAGGCCGTCGCCGATGACGTTTTTGGGGAAATTGTTGGCGATCGTGTTGGTGGCTGTTGATGACGCCGTTGGGGACGTCATCGATGACATTTTTGGGAAATTGTCGGCGATCGCGTTGGCGACTGCCGATGACACCATTGGGGGCATCATCAATGACATTTTTGGGGAAATTGTTGGTGTTGGTGGCTGCCGATGATGGTGTTGGGGCCGTCATCGATGACATTTTTGGGGAAATTGTTGGCGATGGTGGCTGCCGATGACGGTGTTGGGGCCGTCATCGATGACATTTTTGGGGAAATTGTCGGCGATCGCGTTGGCGACTGCCGATGACGCCGTTGGGGCCGTCGCCGATGACGTTTTTGGGGACGCCGTCGGCGACAGCGTCGGTGGCACCACCGCGCCCACCCCCCCCGCCCCGTGACACCCCCTCCCCGCCCCGCCCCGCAGACCGGTGACGGGGTGAACGACGCGCCGGCGCTGAAGAAGGCCGAGATCGGCATCGCCATGGGCTCGGGGACGGCGGTGGCCAAGACGGCCTCGGAGATGGTGCTGGCCGACGACAACTTCTCCACCATCGTGGCGGCCGTGGAGGAGGGCCGGGCCATCTACAACAACATGAAGCAGTTCATCCGCTACCTCATCTCCTCCAACGTGGGCGAGGTGGTCTGGTGAGCGCCCGCCGCACTCCGCCCCTCCCAGTCGCCTCCCAGTCGCCTCCCAGTCGCCTCCCAGGGCCCTCCCGCTGCCTCCCGCTTCCCCAAATCCCTCCAGTTCCCGCTAGTCCCTACCACTCCCTCCTAGCCCGCCCAGTTCCCACCAACTCCTCCCACTCCCCCCCGGTTCCCCCCAGGCCCTCCCAGTCCACCCAGTTCCCCCCAGTCCACCCAGTTCCCCCCACTCCCTCCCAGTCCCTCCCAGTCCACCCAGTCCCTCCCACTCCCTCCAGTTCCCTCCACTCCCGCCCAGTTCCCCCAGCTCCTTCCTCCGCCCCCAGTCCCCCTAAGTTTCCCCCCATCTGCCCCGCCTCCCAGCACCTCCCAGTTGCCCCCCAGTTTGTCTCCCCCACTCCTCCCAGTGCCCCCAGCCCCCGAACTCCCCCCGTTTCACCCTATTTCCCCCTGCTGCCCCTGAATTCCCCCCCCGTTTTCCCCTTCTCCCCGTATTGCCCCCCATTCCCCCCACTCCCCCCATTCCCCCCACTCCCCCCATTTCCCCCACTCCCCCCATTTCCCCCGATCCTCCCCATTTTCCCCCGTTTCCCCCATTTTCCCCATTAACCTCATTTTTCCCCACTCCCCCCATTCCCCCCATTTTCCCTCTCTCCCCCCATCTTGCCCCCATTCCCCCCATCCCCCCCATTTCCCCCCAATCCCCCTATTTTCCCCCATTCCCCCATTTCCCCCACTCCCCTTATTTCCCCGTTCCCCCCATTTTTCCCCACTCCCCCCATTCCCCCCATTTTCCCCCATTTTCCCCATTAACCCCATTTTTCCCCACTCCCCCCTTTCTCCCCATTTTCTCCCTCTCCCCCCACTTCCCCACTCCCCCCATTTCCCCCAATCCCCCCTAACTCCCCCTAATTTCCCCCACTCCCCCTAATTCCCCCCACTCCCCCCTAATTTCCCCCACTCCCCCCTAATTCCCCCCCACTCCCCCTAATTTCCCCCACTCCCCCCTAATTTCCCCCACTCCCCCCTAATTCCCCCAATTTCCCCCACTCCCCCCACTCCCCCCACTCCCCCCTAATTCCCCCCACTCCCCCTAATTTCCCCAATTCCCCCCATTTCCCCCACTGCCCCCTAATTCCCCCACTCCCCCCACTCCCCCCCATTCCCCCCACTCCCCCCACTCCCCCCTAATTCCCCCCATTGCCCCTAATTTCCCCAATTCCCCCCATTCCCCCCCACTCCCCCCTAATTCCCCCCACTCCCTTCATTCCCGCTAATTTCCCCCACTCCCCCCTAATTTCCCCCACTCCCCCCACTCCCCCCATTCCCCCCAATTCCCCCCGCTCCCCCCATCCCCCCCAATCCCCCCCCCCCGCCCCCCCTGACCCGCCTCCCCCAGCATCTTCCTGACGGCGGCGCTGGGGCTGCCCGAGGCGCTGATCCCGGTGCAGCTGCTCTGGGTCAACCTGGTGACGGACGGGCTGCCGGCCACCGCGCTGGGCTTCAACCCCCCCGACCTGGACATCATGGACAAGCCCCCCCGCAGCCCCAAGGAGCCCCTCATCAGCGGCTGGCTCTTCTTCCGCTACCTGGCCATCGGGGGTGAGCGCCGGACCCCCGGGACCCCCCCCTGCCCCCCCCGTGCCCGCCCCGGCGCCAGCGTGGTTTTATCGCCATAGGTTACGTGGGGGCCGCCACCGTGGGCGCTGCCGCCTGGTGGTTCCTCTACGCCGAGGATGGGCCCAGCGTCACCTACCACCAGCTGGTGAGCGTGGGGAGGGCGGCCGGGGGGGGTGGGCGGGGGGGTCGGGGAGGGGGGGGGGGGTCGTCGTGGAGGTGGTGGGTCCCTCGTCGTGGTGGTTGGGTGGTCATCGCAACGGATGGGGGGTCGTGGTGGTGGTTGGGGGGTCATGGTGGTGGTTGGGGGGGTGGTGGTTGGGTTGGTCATCATGGTGGTTGGGGGGTCGTGGTGGTGGCTGGGGGGTCGTGGTGGTGGTTGGGTGGTCATGGTGGCGGTTGGGGGGTCGTGGCGGTGGTGGTGGGTCCGTCATGGTGGTGGTTGGGTAGTTGGGTGGTCGTGGTGGTGGTTGGGTGGTCATCAGTCACGGTTGTTGGGTGATCGTGGCGGTTGGGTGGTCATCGTGGTCTTGGTTGGGTCATTGGGTGGTCATCGTGGTCTTGGTTGGGTCATTGGGTGGTCATCGTGGTGGTGGTTGGGTGGTTGGGTGGTCGTGGTGGTGGTTGGGTCATCCTCGTGGTGGTTGGGGGGTCATCGTGGTGGTTGGTTGGGTCATTGGGTGGTCATTGTGGTGGTTGGGTCATCGTCGTGGTGGTTGGGTGGTCATGGTGGTGGTTGCGTGGTCATCGTGGTCTTGGTTGGGTCATTGGGTGGTCATCGTGGTGGTGGTTGGGTTGTTGGGTGGCCGTGGCAGTGGTTGGGTGGTCGTCATGGTTCTGGTTGGGTCATTGGGTGGTCGTGGCGGTGGTTGGGTGGTTGGGTGGTCGTGGTGGTGGTTGGGTGGTCATCGCGGTGGTTGGGTGGTCGTCATGGTGATGGTTGGGTGGTTGGGTGGCCGTGGCGGTGGTTGGGTGGTCATCGCGGTGGTTGGGGGGTCGTCATCGCCTTGGTCGGGTGCTCTTGGCGATGGCTGGGTGCTCATCGTGGTGGTGGTCCCGTCAGCACGGGGCTTGGCTGCTCTTCGTTGGGGGGGGGCAGGGGGGGGGGCCATCATTTGTCATGGGTGCTGCCCCCACCACCGTGTTGACGCCCCCAACCGCCGCGTTGACCCCACCCCACCCCCTTGACCCCCCCCACCCCAATGACCCCCCCCACACCCCAATAACACCCCCATGACCCCGATAACGCCCCCACGACCCCGATAACGCCCCCCCCACCCCGATAACGCCCCCCCACCCCAATAACACCCCCATGACCCCGATAACGCCCCCCCCCACCCCGATAACGCCCCCCCACCCCAATAACACCCCCATGACCCCGATAACGCCCCCCTACACCCCGATAACGCCCCCCCCCACCCTGATAACACCCCCCCACACCCTGATAACGCCCCCACGACCCCGATAACACCCCCACGACCCTGATAACGCCCCCCCACCCTGATAACGCCCCCCTACACCCCAATAACGCCCCCATGACCCCGATAACGCCCCCCCCACCCCGATAACGCCCCCCCACCCCAATAACACCCCCATGACCCCGATAACGCCCCCCTACACCCCGATAACGCCCCCCCCACCCTGATAACACCCCCCCACACCCTGATAACGCCCCCACGACCCCGATAACACCCCCACGACCCTGATAACGCCCCCCCACCCTGATAACGCCCCCCTACACCCCAATAACGCCCCCATGACCCCGATAACGCCCCCCCACCCCGATAACACCCCCCCACACCCCAATAACACCCCCACGACCCCGATAATGCCCCCCCCACCCCAATAACACCCCCCCACACCCCGATAACGCCCCCGATAACGCCCCCCCACACCCCGATAACACCCCCACGACCCCAATAACGCCCCCCCCACCCCAATAACACCCCCCCACAACCCCGATAACGCCCCCACGACCCTGATAACGCCCCCCCCACCCCAATAACACCCCCCCACACCCCGATAACGCCCCCATGACCCTGATAACACCCCCCCACACCCCGATAACACCCCCCCCACCCCGATAACACCCCCCCCACGCCCCGACAACGCCCCCCCCCCACCCCGATAACGCCCCCCCCCCCGCGCCCCCAGACCCACTTCATGCAGTGCACGGAGCACAACGCCGAATTCGAGGGCCTCGACTGCGACATCTTCGAGTCGCCGGTGCCCATGACCATGGCGCTCTCCGTGCTGGTCACCATCGAGATGTGCAACGCCCTCAACAGGTGAGGGGCCGGGGGACGAACCGGGGGGCGTGGGGGGGTCCCGGTGCCACCCCCGGTGCCACCAGGGCCGTGCCGCCGCCCCCCGCAGCCTCTCCGAGAACCAGTCGCTGGTGCGGATGCCGCCGTGGGTCAACATCTGGCTGGTGGGCTCCATCTGCCTCTCCATGTCCCTGCACTTCGTCATCCTCTACATCGAGCCCCTGCCCGTAAGGGGGGGGGTCCCGGGGGGGGGGGGACGCGGGGGACACGCCGGGGGGGGGCTGAGCGCTGTCCCCCCGGCCCCGCAGATGATCTTCAAGCTGACGCCGCTGGACCTGGCGCACTGGCTGATGGTGCTGAAGATCTCCTTCCCCGTCATCCTGCTGGACGAGGCCCTCAAGTTCGTGGCCAGGAACTACCTGGAGGGTGAGGGGCGGGGGCCGCCGCTGGCCCCAGCGTGTCCCCCCCGGTGTCCCCGCGTCGCCTTGTCCCCGCAGCTCCATGTCCCCGTGTCCCCACATCTCCATGTCCCCACATCTCCATATTTCATTGTCCCCCATGTCCCCATGTCCCCACATCTCCTTGTCCCCCGCGTCCCCGCAGCTCCATGTCCCCGTGTCCCTATATCCCCGCATCTCCTTGTCCCCATGTCCCCACATCTCCATGTCCCCACATCTCCATGTCCCCATGTCCCCAGATCTCCATATTTCATTGTCCCCATGTCCCCACATCTCCTTGTCCCCGCGTCCCCGCATCTCCTTGTCCCCATGTCCCGATGTCCCCACATCTCCTTGTCCCCATGTCCCCATGTCCCCACATCTCCACATCTCCGTGTCCCCCCATCTCCTTGTCCCCGTGTCCCCATATCTCCATACCTCGTTGTCCCCGTCCCCACATCTTGTCCCCACATCTCCATGTCCCCCCCACATCTCCTGTCCCCATATCCCAATGTCCCCATATCCGTATCTCATTGTCCCCATGTCCCCAATGTCCCCATGTCCCCAATGTCCCCATGTCCCCAATGTCCCCATGCCCCCAACGTCCCCATGTCCCCAACGTCCCCATGCCCCCAACGTCCCCATGTCCCCAACGTCCCCATGTCCCCCAAGTCCCCAAGGTCCCCATGTCCCCAATGTCCCCATGTCCCCAATGTCCCCCCATGTCCCCACATCTCCATGTCCCCATATCCCAATGTCCCCATATCCATATCTCATTGTCCCCATGTCCCCAATGTCCCCAATGTCCCCATGTCCCCAAGGTCCCCATGTCCCCAACGTCCCCCCATGTCCCCACATCTCCATGTCCCCCCCCACATCTCCCTGTCCCCATATCCCAATGTCCCCATATCCATATCTCATTGTCCCCATGTCCCCAATGTCCCCAATGTCCCCATGTCCCCAATGTCCCCACCTTCCCCATGTCCCCACATCTCCACATCTCCGTGTCCCCACATCTCCGTGTCCCCAATGTCCCCATGTCCCCAACATCCCCCTGTCCCCACCTCCCCATGTCCCCCACATCTCCGTGTCCCCGCATCTCCTTGTCCCCATGTCCCCATCTCCATACCTCGTTGTCCCCCTGTCCCCACATCTCCATGTCCCCATATCCCAATGTCCCCATATCCGTATCTCATTGTCCCCATGTCCCCAATGTCCCCAATGTCCCCATGTCCCCAATGTCCCCACCTCCCATGTCCCCACATCTCCACATCTCCGTGTCCCCACATCTCCGTGTCCCCAATGTCCCATGTCCCAACATCCCCCTGTCCCCACCTCCCCATGTCCCCACATCTCCGTGTCCCCGCATCTCCTTGTCCCCATGTCCCCATCTCCATACCTCGTTGTCCCCCTGTCCCCACATCTCCATGTCCCCATATCCCAATGTCCCCATATCCGTATCTCATTGTCCCCATGTCCCCAATGTCCCCAATGTCCCCATGTCCCCAATGTCCCCACCTCCCCATGTCCCCACATCTCCACATCTCCGTGTCCCCACATCTCCGTGTCCCCAATGTCCCCATGTCCCCAACGTCCCCCCATGTCCTCACATCTCCATGTCCCCCCCACATCTCCATGTCCCCATATCCCAATGTCCCCATATCCATATCTCCTTGTCCCCATGTCCCCATGTCCCCATGTCCCCAACATCCCCCTGTCCCCACCTCCCCATGTCCCCACATCTCCGTGTCCCCCCATCTCCATGTCCCCATGTCCCCATCTCCATACCTCGTTGTCCCCCTGTCCCCACATCTTGTCCCCACATCTCCATGTCCCCATGTCCCCCCCACATCTCCCTGTCCCCATATCCCAATGTCCCCATATCCATATTTCATTGTCCCAATGTCCCCAAGGTCCCCATGTCCCCAACATCCCCAACGTCCCCATGTCCCCAACGTCCCCGTGTCCCCACATCTCCACATCTCCGTGTCCCCACATCTCCGTGTCCCCAACGTCCCCATGTCCCCATGTCCCCATGTCCCCACATCTCCTTGTCCCCACATCTCCACGTCCCCAACGTCCTCACATCGCTCCCGGTGTCCCCTCCATCATCCCCACCCCCCATCGTCCCCACCCCCCACCGTCCCCACCCCCCGTTGTCCCCTCGCTGTCCCCCCGTCCGTCCCTCACCACCGTCTCCACTCCCGTAGCGTAACCTCGCGTCCCCTCCGTCGTCCTCGCGCCCGGCCGCAGGTACCCCCGGACCCCCGGGTGTCCCCGTCACCCCCTGTGTCCCCTTGTCACCCCCCCATGTGTCCTCCTCACCCCCATGTGTCCTCGTCACCCCAAGTGTCCCCATCACCCCATGGCCGTGTCCCCATCACCCCAAATGTCCCCATCACCTCCCTGTGTCACCCCCAGGTGTCTCCATCGCCCCATTTTCGTGTCCCCATCACCCAACTGTCACCCCAAATGTCCCCATCACCCCATGGCCGTGTCCCCATCACCCAACGGCCACCCCAAATGTCCCCATCACCCCCTAGTGTCACCCCCAGGTGTCCCCATCACCCCACGTGTCCCTGTGTCACCCCCAGGTGTCCCCCTCGCCCCATTTTCGTGTCCCCATCACCCAAATGTCACCCCAAGTGTCCCCATCACCCCATGGCCATGTCCCCATCACCCCAAACGTCCCCGTCACCTCCATGTGTCACCCCCAGGTGTCCCCCTCGCCCCATTTTCGTGTCCCCATCACCCAACCCTCACCCCAAATGTCCCCATCACCCCATGGCCGTGTCCCCGTCACCCAACGGCCACCCCAAATGTCCCCATCACCCCACGTGTCCCTGTGTCACCCCCAGGTGTCCCCCTCGCCCCATTTTCGTGTCCCCATCACCCAACTGTCACCCCCAAGTGTCCCCATCACCCCATGGCCGTGTCCTGAATACCCCAAATGTCCCCGTCACCTCCATGTGTCACCCCCAGGTGTCCCCATCGCCCCATTTTCGTGTCCCCATCACCCAACGGCCACCCCAAATGTCCCCATCACCCCATGGCCGTGTCCCCATCACCCCCACGTGTCACCTCCATGTCCCCATCGCCCCATGGCCGTGTCCCCATCACCCCCAGGTGTCACCTCCATGTCCCCATCACCCCATGGCCGTGTCCCCATCACCCCCAGGTGTCACCTCCATGTCCCCATCACCCCATGGCTGTGTCCCCGTCACCCAACGGCCACCCCACGTGTCCCTGTGTCACCCCCAGGTGTCCCCCTCGCCCCATTTTCGTGTCCCCATCACCCAACGGCCACCCCAAGTGTCCCCATCACCCCACGTGTCCCTGTGTCACCCTCAATGTCCCCCTCACCCCATTTTCGTGTCCCCATCACCCCCCAGTGTCACCCCAAGTGTCCCCATCATCCTCCATGTCCCCGTCACCTCCAAGTGTCACCTCCAGGTGTCCCCAGCACCCAACTCTCACCCCAAGTGTCCCCATCACCCCATGGCCGTGTCCCCATCACCCCCAGGTGTCACCTCCATGTCCCCATCGCCCCATTTTTGTGTCCCCATCACCCAACTGTCACCCCAAATGTCCCCATCACCCCATAGCCGTGTCCCCATCACCCTAAATGTCCCCGTCACCTCCATGTGTCACCCCCAGGTGTCCCCCTCGCCCCATTGTTGTGTCCCCATCACCCAATGGCCACCCCAAGTGTCCCCATCACCCCATGGCCGTGTCCCCGTCACCCAACGGCCACCCCAAGTGTCCCCATCACCCCACGTGTCCCTGTGTCACCCCCAGGTGTCCCCCTCGCCCCATTGTTGTGTCCCCATCACCCAATGGCCACCCCAAGTGTCCCCATCACCCCATGGCTGTGTCCCCATCACCCCAAATGTCCCCGTCACCTCCAAGTGTCACCCCCGGGTGTCTCCATCGCCCCATTTTCGTGTCCCCATCACCCAACTGTCACCCCCAAATGTCCCCATCACCCCATGGCCGTGTCACCCCAAGTGTCCCCATCACCCCATTTTCGTGTCCCCATCACCCCAAATGTCCCCATCACCCCCTAGTGTCACCCCCAGGTGTCCCCATCACCCCACGTGTCCCTGTGTCACCCTCAATGTCCCCCTCACCCCATTTTCGTGTCCCCCTCACCCCCCGGTGTCACCCCAAGTGTCCCCATCACCCCATGGCCATGTCCCCATCACCCCCAGGTGTCACCTCCATGTCCCCATCACCCCATGGCCGTGTCCCCGTCACCCAACGGCCACCCCACGTGTCCCTGTGTCACCCCCAGGTGTCCCCATCGCCCCATTTTCGTGTCCCCATCACCCACCCCTCACCCCAAATGTCCCCATCACCCCCTAGTGTCACCCCCAGGTGTCCCCATCACCCCACGTGTCCCTGTGTCACCCTCAATGTCCCCCTCACCCCATTTTCGTGTCCCCATCACCTCCTAGTGTCACCCCAAGTGTCCCCATCACCCCATGGCCGTGTCCCCATCACCCCAAGTGTCCCCATCACCCCATGGCCGTGTTCCCATCACCCCAAATGTCCCCGTCACCTCGAAGTGTCACCCCAAGTGTCCCCATCACCCCATGGCCATGTCCCCATCACCCCCAGGTGTCACCTCCATGTCCCCATCACCCCATGGCTGTGTCCCCGTCACCCAACGGCCACCCCACGTGTCCCTGTGTCACCCCCAGGTGTCCCCCTCGCCCCATTTTCGTGTCCCCATCACCCAACGGCCACCCCAAGTGTCCCCGTCACCCCACGTGTCCCTGTGTCACCCTCAATGTCCCCCTCACCCCATTTTCGTGTCCCCCTCACCCCCCGGTGTCCCCCAGTGTCCCCCCACACGTCCGTGTCCCCACGTCCGTGTCCCCACGTCCCCCAGGGGCAGGGCAGTGACAAAGTGGGGAGGGGGAGGGAAGGGGAGGGGGAGGGGGAGGGAAGGGGAGGGGGGAGGGGGAGGGGGGGCTCAGCCCCGCCCCCTCTGACGTCACCCCCCCCCCCCCCAATCAGCGGCCGACGCCGAGGACACCCGGAAGAAGCGGAAGTGACCCCGGGGGGCCCCCCCCCGCGCCGTGGGGCGGCCCCACCCCGAGCTATGGGGCAGCCCCACCCCACGGGGCCCCCCCCCTCCCCGCGCCGTGGGGCGGCCCCACACCCGGGGGCCCCCCCCCCACCGGCGCCGCTTATTTATTGCCAATAAAGGGAACCCCCCCGACACGACGCCTCCTCCCTGGGGGGGGCGGGGGGCGGGGCTTGGGGTCAGGGGCGGGGCTTGGGGTCAGGGGCGGGGCTTGGGGTCAGGGGCGGGGCCTGGGGTCAGGGGGCGGGGCTTGGGGTCAGGGGGCGGGGCTTGGGGTCAGGGGGCGGGGCTTGGGGTCAGGGGGCGGGGCTTGGGGTCGGGGGGCGGGGCTTGGGGTCAGGGGGCGGGGCCACCCAGAGCCCTGCCCCCGAGTGGTTAATGGGTTCGCATCGTCGGGGTGCCCCACACTTGGGGGGTGCCCCACACTTAGGGGGTGCCCCACACGTGGGGGTGCCCCACACTTGGGGGTCTGGGTCATTGGGGTGCCCCACACTTAGGGGGTGCCCCACACTTGGGGGTCTGGGGGTGCCCCACACTTGGGGGTCTGGGTCATCGGGGTGCCCCACACTTAGGGGTGCCCCACATTTGGGGGTCTGGGGGGTGCCCCACATTTGGGGGTCCGGTTCATCGGGGTGCCCCACACTTGGGGGTCTGGGTCAGGGGGGTGCCCCACACTTAGGGGGTGCCCCACACTTGGGGGTCTGGGTCATTGGGGTGCCCCACACTTGGGGGTCTGGTTCATCGGGGCACCCCACACCGGGGGGTGCCCCACACTTTGGGGGTGCCCCACACTTGGGGGTCTGGGTCATGGGGGTGCCCCACACTTGGGGGGTGCCCCACACTTGGGGGGTGCCCCACAGTTGGGGGTCTGGGTCATTGGGGTGCCCCACACTTTGGGGGCGCCCCACACTTGGGGGTCTGGGTCATCGGGGCACCCCACACCGGGGGGGTGCCCCACAGTTGGGGGTCTGGGTCATTGGGGTGCCCCACACTTAGGGGGTGCCCCACACTTTGGGGGTGCCCCACACTTAGGGGTCTGGGGGGTGCCCCACAGTTGGGGGTCTGGGTCATGGGGGTGCCCCACACTTGGGGGTCTGGGTCATGGGGGTGCCCCACACTTAGGGGGTGCCCCACACTTGGGGGTCTGGGTCATTGGGGTGCCCCACACTTGGGGGTCTGGGTCAGGGGGGTGCCCCACACTTAGGGGGTGCCCCACACTTGGGGGTGCCCCACACTTAGGGGGTGCCCCACACTTAGGGGGTGCCCCACACTTGGGGGTCTGGGTCATGGGGGTGCCCCACACTTAGGGGGTGCCCCACACTTGGGGGTCTGGGTCATGGGGGTGCCCCACACTTAGGGGGTGCCCCACACTTAGGGGGTGCCCCACACTTGGGGGGTGCCCCACAGTTGGGGGTCCGGGTCATCGGGGTGCCCCACACTTAGGGGGTGCCCCACATTTGGGGGTCCGGTTCATCGGGGTGCCCCACACTTGGGGGTCTGGGTCATTGGGGTGCCCCACACTTAGGGGGTGCCCCACACTTGGGGGTCTGGGTCATTGGGGTGCCCCACACTTAGGGGGGTGCCCCACACTTAGGGGGTGCCCCACACTTGGGGGTCTGGGTCATTGGGGTGCCCCACACTTTGAGGGTGCCCCACACTTAGGGGGTGCCCCACAGTTGGGGGTCTGGGTCATCGGGGTGCCCCACACTTAGGGGGTGCCCCACACTTGGGGGTCTGGGTCATGGGGGGGTGCCCCACACTTAGGGGGTGCCCCACACTTGGGGGTGCCCCACACTTGGGGGTCTGGGTCATTGGGGTGCCCCACACTTTGAGGGTGGCCCACACTTGGGGGTCTGGGGGGTGCCCCACATTTGGGGGTCCGGTTCATTGGGGTGCCCCACACTTGGGGGTCTGGGTCAGGGGGGTGCCCCACACTTAGGGGGTGCCCCACACTTGGGGGTCTGGGTCAGGGGGGTGCCCCACACTTAGGGGGTGCCCCACACTTGGGGGTGCCCCACACTTAGGGGGTGCCCCACACTTAGGGGGTGCCCCACACTTGGGGGTCTGGGTCATGGGGGTGCCCCACACTTAGGGGGTGCCCCACACTTGGGGGTCTGGGTCATGGGGGTGCCCCACACTTAGGGGGTGCCCCACACTTAGGGGGTGCCCCACACTTGGGGGGTGCCCCACAGTTGGGGGTCCGGGTCATCGGGGTGCCCCACACTTAGGGGGTGCCCCACATTTGGGGGTCCGGTTCATTGGGGTGCCCCACACTTGGGGGTCTGGGTCATTGGGGTGCCCCACACTTAGGGGGTGCCCCACACTTGGGGGTCTGGGTCATTGGGGTGCCCCACACTTAGGGGGTGCCCCACACTTAGGGGGTGCCCCACACTTGGGGGTCTGGGTCATTGGGGTGCCCCACACTTTGAGGGTGCCCCACACTTAGGGGGTGCCCCACAGTTGGGGGTCTGGGTCATCGGGGTGCCCCACACTTAGGGGGTGCCCCACACTTGGGGGTCTGGGTCATGGGGGGGTGCCCCACACTTAGGGGGTGCCCCACACTTGGGGGGTGCCCCACACTTGGGGGTCTGGGTCATTGGGGTGCCCCACACTTTGAGGGTGGCCCACACTTGGGGGTCTGGGGGGTGCCCCACATTTGGGGGTCCGGTTCATTGGGGTGCCCCACACTTGGGGGTCTGGGTCAGGGGGGTGCCCCACACTTAGGGGGTGCCCCACACTTTGGGGTGCCCCACATTTGGGGGTCTGGGTCATTGGGGTGCCCCACACTTAGGGGGTGCCCCACACTTGGGGGTGCCCCACACTTAGGGGGTGCCCCACACTTGGGGGTCCGGTTCATTGGGGTGCCCCACACTTGGGGGTCTGGGTCATGGGGGTGCCCCACACTTAGGGGGTGCCCCACACTTAGGGGGTGCCCCACACTTGGGGGTCTGGGTCATGGGGGTGCCCCACACTTAGGGGGTGCCCCACACTTTGGGGGTGCCCCACATTTGGGGGTCTGGGTCATTGGGGTGCCCCACACTTGGGAGTCTGGGTCATGGGGGTGCCCCACACTTAGGGGGTGCCCCACACTTGGGGGTCTGGGTCATCGGGGTGCCCCACACTTAGGGGGTGCCCCACACTTGGGGGTCTGGGTCATCGGGGTGCCCCACACTTGGGGGGTGCCCCACACTTGGGGGTCTGGGTCATCGGGGTGCCCCACACTTAGGGGGTGCCCCACACTTGGGGGTCTGGGTCAGGGGGGTGCCCCACACTTTGAGGGTGGCCCACACTTGGGGGTCTGGGGGGTGCCCCACATTTGGGGGTCCGGTTCATTGGGGTGCCCCACACTTGGGGGTCTGGGTCATGGGGGTGCCCCACACTTAGGGGGTGCCCCACAGTTGGGGGTGCCCCACACTTGGGGGTCTGGGTCATGGGGGTGCCCCACACTTAGGGGGTGCCCCACACTTGGGGGTGCCCCACAGTTGGGGGTCTGGGTCATGGGGGTGCCCCACACTTAGGGGGTGCCCCACACTTAGGGGGTGCCCCACATTTGGGGGTCCGGTTCATCGGGGCACCCCACACCAGGGGGGTGCCCCACACTTGGGGGGCGCCCCACGCTTCGAGTGCAGCCCCTGGGGGTCTCCGCCCCACACATGGGGGTCCCGCCCCCTTTGGGGGGGGGGGGGGCTTCCCCGCCCCGGGGCGGTGCCGTGGGGCAGAGCCCACCCCAGGGCGCCCCGCAGCGCCCCGGCTCAGTCCCCCAGCACCTCCTGGCCCTGGCAGGTCAGTGGGGCCCGGGACCCCCAAGCCAGCCCCACGGCGGGGGGTCCGGCCCCATAGCGTGGGGGGCTCGGGGCGGGCTGGGGCCGGGGACGTGGCGGCTTTGGGGTGGACTTTGGACCCCCCCCGGCCGGGTTGGGGGGGGGCTGGGGCTGCTGGGGGGGGGGGGGGAAGGGGCTATGGGGCAGCTGTGGGGCAGGACGCCTCCGTGGGGCAAGGTCGGGGGTCGGGGCTTGTCTGTGGGGCAGGATTGGTCGCTGGGGGGGTGTCCGTGGGGGGCAGGACCCATTGCCGGGGTGTGGCTGTGGGGCCGCGCTGGTCACCGGGGGGTGTCTATGGGGCAGGAGGTGGCTGTGGGGCAGGACCCATTGCTGAGCCACATCTATGGGGCAGGGCCCCTCTATGGGGCAGGGCCCCTCTATGGGGCAGGAGGTGGCTGTGGGGCAGGACCCATTGCTGAGCCACGTCTATGGGGCAGGGCCCCTCTATGGGGCAGGACCACTCTATGGGGCAGGGCCCATCCATGGGGCAGGACCCATCCATGGGGCAGGGCCCATCCATGGGGCAGGACCCCTCTATGGGGCAGAACCCATCTATGGGGCAGGACCACTCTATGGGGCAGAACCCATCTATGGGGCAGGACCCATCCATGGGGCACGGCCCCTCTATGGGGCAGGACCCATCTATGGGGCAGGACCTATCCATGGGGCAGAACTCATCCATGGGGCAGGACCCCTCTATGGGGCAGGACCCACCTATGGGGCAGGACCCACCTATGGGGCAGGACCCATCCATGGGGCAGGACCCATCCATGGGGCACGGCCCCTCTATGGGGCAGGACCCATCTATGGGGCAGGACCTATCCATGGGGCAGAACTCATCCATGGGGCAGGACCCCTCTATGGGGCAGGACCCATCCATGGGGCAGGACCCATCCATGGGGCAGGACCCATCTATGGGGCAGGACCCATTGTTGAGCCACATCTATGGGGCAGGGCCCATCTATGGGGCAGGACCCATCTATGGGGCAGGACCCATCCATGGGGCAGAACTCATCCGTGGGGCACGGCCCCTCTATGGGGCAGGACCTATCCATGGGGCAGGAACCCTCTATGGGGCAGGACCCATCCATGGGGCAGGACCCATCTATGGGGCAGAACCCATCTATGGGGCAGGACCCATTGCTGAGCCACATCTATGGGGCAGGACCCATCCGTGGGGCAGGGCCCCTCTATGGGGCAGGACCCCCACCCCACCCGGCGCCGCTCTGGCCCCTCTTCCCACCCCGTCTACGCTCCGCAGGCTCCCCGATGGCCACCGAGCCCCCCGCCGGCCCCCCGCCGCCCCCCGCCCTGGCGGTGCTGCTGCCCCCCGCCCGCCTCCGCTCGCTGGCCCGCGCCTGGCTGGAGGAGGACGCCCCCGGCCCCGACCCGGCCGCCCTGACCGTGGGGCTGGCCCCACGGCGCGCCCACCTCCTCTGCAAGTCCCCCGGGGTGCTGGCGGGCGCCCCGTTCGCCGACGCCGTGTGGGGCGAGGCGGGCTGCGCCGTGGGGTGGCGGGTGCCCGAGGGCGCCCCCGCTGTCCCCGGGGACGGTGGTGGCCGAGGTGCGAGGGCCGGGGGCCGGGGTGCTGCTGGCCGAGAGGGCGGCGCTCAACGCCCTGGGGCGCTGCAGCGGGGTGGCCACGGCGGCCGCCCGGGCGGTGGCGGTGGCCCGCGGGCGAGGGTGGCCGGGGACGGTGGCCGGCACCCGCAAGACGACGCCGGGCTTTCGGCTGGTGGAGAAGTACGGGCTGGGCGTGGGGGGCGCCGACCCCCACCGCCACGACCTGGGGGGGCTGCTGATGGTGAAGGACAACCACCTGCTGGCCGCACGCAAGCCCCTGGCGCAGGTTGGGGGGGGCAGCGCCACGCGTGGGGGGGCGGGGACCCACGTATATGGGGGTGGGGACCCACGTATTGGGGGGGGACCCACATATTGGGGTTGGGGCCCACATATGGGGGTGGGGACCCACATATTGGGGGGGGGGACCCACGTATGGGGGGGGGGACCCACATATTGGGGGGGGGACCCACATATTGGGGTTGGGACCCACATATTGGGGGGGGGACCCACATATTGGGGGAGGGACCCACATATTTGGGGGGGGGTGACCCACATATTGGGGTTGGGGCCCACATATGGGGGGGGGGACCCACATATGGGGGGGGTGACCCACATATGGGGGTGGGGACCCACATATTGGGGTTGGGACCCACATATTGGGGTTGGGACCCACATATTGGGGTTGGGACCCACATATGGGGGGGGTGACACACAGATGGGGGGGGGGACCCACATATTGGGGTTGGGACCCACATATTGGGGTTGGGGCCCACATATGGGGGGGGGTGACACACAGATGGGGGGTGTGACCCAAATATTGGGGCAGGGACCCACATATTGGGGGGGGGGGGACCCACATATTGGGGGGGGGGACCCACATATGGGGGGTGTGACCCACATACTGGGGGGGTGACCCACATATGGGGGTGGGGGGTGACCCATTGGGGGGGTGGGGGGGACCCCTTTGTTTTAGGGGGGGGAGCCCCATTTTGGTTGGGGGGTTTTGGCCCCCCTGGCCCCATGTCCCCATCGTCCCCAGTGTCCCCAGTGTCCCCGTAGCCCCCAGGGTCCCCATTCTCCCCTCTTGTCCCCATCGCCCTTGTCCCCAATGTCCCCGTTGTCCCCATTACCCCCCAGTGCCCCCAGTGCCCCCATTACCCCCCAGTGCCCCCAGTGCCCCCAGTGCCCCCCATGTCCCCCCCCGTGTCCCCCCCCCCGTGTCCCCAGGTGGTGGCCGAGGCCCGGCGCGCCGCCGGCTTCACCCGGCTGCTGGAGGTGGAGTGCGGCTCGGCGGCCGAGGCCCTGGCGGCGGCGGAGGCCGGCGCCGACATCGTCCTCCTGGACAACTTCACCCCACAGGTAGGCGGCGCGACCCCCAAGTGTGGGGCGCCCCCCAAGCGTGGGGCACCCCCCAAGTGTGGGGTGACCCCCAAGTGTGGGGTGCCCCCTAGGTGTGGGGTGACCCCCCCAAATGTGGGGCGACCCCCAAGCATGGAGTGACCCCCCAAATGTGGGGTGACCCCCAAGTGTGGGGCGACCCCCAAGCATGGAGTGACCCCCCAAGTGTGGGGCGACCCCCAAATGTGGGGCGACCCCCAAGCATGGAGTGACCCCCCAAGTGTGGGGTGACCCCCAAGTGTGGGACGCCCCCCTAGGTGTGGGGTGACCCCCCCAAATGTGGGGCGACCCCCAAGTGTGGGGCGACCCCCCCCCAAGTGTGGGGCACCCCCCAAGTGTGGGGCGACCCCCAAGTGTGGGGTGACCCCTAGGTGTGGGGTGACCCCCCAAATGTGGGGTGACCCCCCAAGTGTGAGGCACCCCCCAAATGTGGGGCGACCCCCAAGTGTGGAGTGACCCCCCAAGTGTGGGACGCCCCCCAAGTGTGGGGCACCCCCCCCAAGTGTGGGGCGACCCCCAAGTGTGGGGTGCCCCCTAGGTGTGGGGTGACCCCCAAGTGTGGAGTGACCCCCAAGTGTGGGGCACCCCCCAAGTGTGAGGCGACCCCCAAGTGTGAAACACCCCCCAAGTGTGGGGCGACCCCCAAGTGTGGGGTGCCCCCTAGGTGTGGGGTGACCCCCCCCAAGTGTGAGGCACCCCCCAAGCGTGGAGTGACCCCCAAATGTGGGACACCCCCCAAGTATGGAGCCGCCCCCAAGTGTGGGGCGCCCCCCAAGTGTGAGGTGACCCCCAAGTGTGGGGTGACCCCCAAATGTGGGACAACCCCCAAGTGCGAGGCGCCCCCCAAGTGTTGGGCGCCCCCCAAGCGTGGAGTGACCCCCCAATGTGGGACGCCCCCCCAAGTATGGAGCCGCCCCCAAGTCTGAGGCACCCCCCAAGCGTGGTGGGACGCCCCCCCAAGTGTGGGGCGCCCCCCCCCAAATGCCGTCCTTGCCCCCCCCCCCCCCCCCCCAGGCGCTGGCGGCGGCGGCGGCGGCGGTGAAGGCGTCCCACCCGCGGGTGAGGGTGGAGGCGAGCGGCGGCATCACGGAGGCCGCCCTGCCCCGCTTCCTGGCGCCCCACGTCGACGCCGTGTCCATGGGGTGCCTGACCCACAGCGCCCCCGCCCTCGACTTCGCCCTCCGCGTCCTGCCCGCGGACAGGGACGGGGACGGGGACGGGGGGTGCTGAGAGGCCCCAAAAACAAGGGGACCCCCCAACGTCCACCGTTGGGGTCCTCCCACCCCTCTCCCATGAGAAGGGGACCCCAACACCCGGCCTCGGGGGCACCCCAAAACAAGGGGACCCCCCAACGTCCGTCTTTGGGGTCCTCCCACCCCTCTCCCATGAGAAGGGGACCCCAACACCCGGCCTTGGGGGCACCCCAAAACAAGGGGACCCCCCCAACGTCCGTCTTTGGGGTCATGCCATGACAAGGGGAACCCCAAAACCCAATCCTGGGGACACCCCAAAACAAGGGGACCCCCCAACGTCCACCATTGGGGTCCTCCCACCCCTCTCCCATGAGAAGGGGACCCCAACACCCGGCCTCGGGGGCACCCCAAAACAAGGGGACCCCCCAACGTCCGTCTTTGGGGTCCTCCCACCCCTCTCCCATGAGAAGGGGACCCCAATACCCGGCCTTGGGGGCACCCCAAAACAAGGGGACCCCCCAACGTCCGTCTTTGGGGTCATGCCATGACAAGGGGAACCCCAAAACCCAATCCTGGGGACACCCCAAAACAAGGGGACCCCCCAAGGTCCACCGTTGGGGTCCTCCCACCCCTCTCCCATGAGAAGGGGACCCCAACACCCGGCCTTGGGGGCACCCCAAAACAAGGGGACCCCCCAACGTCCGTCTTTGGGGTCATGCCATGACAAGGGGAACCCCAAAACCCAATCCTGGGGACACCCCAGGGCGAGGGGACCCCAACGTCCACCCCTCTGGGGCCATCCCAACCCCCCCACCCCGTGACAAGGGGACCCCAAGAGGACCCCAGGGTCCATCTTTGGGGTCACCCCAACCCCACCCCGTGACAAGGGGACCCCCCCCCATGCCCAACTTGGGGTCACCCCATGGCGAAGGAACCCCCAAGGGGACCCCAAAACTCATCGCGGGGTCACCCCAACCCCACCCCGTGACAAGGGGACCCCAGCAGGGCCCCAACATCCCCTTTTGGGGTCAACCCATGACAACGGCACCCCAAAATCCCCCCCCCCCCCTTTGGGGCCACCCCCGCAGCACTGGGACCCCCCCCCAATAAACCCCCCCCCCCAAAGCCAACGGCTGGAAAAAAGCTGCTTTATTCCCAGCGGGGGGGGCCCCCCGGGGGTTTTGGGGGGGTCTCGGGGTCAGGGGTCCCACGGGGGGGGGTCCCACGGGGGGGGGAGGTCCCACGGGGGGGGGTCACTCGCCCTCCTTGTCCTCGCCGTGGGTGATGATGTAGCAGATGCTCTTGTAGTCCACGTTGCCGGCCACGTCGGGGGGGAAGGCGGCCCACATGTTCTTGATCTGGGGGGGGGGGGACCCCGGGATTAAATTGGGGGGGGGGGGGGGGGGGGCCGGGACCCCCCCCCCGTAAATCACCACGGGGGGTGGGAGGGGGATTTGGGGGGGTCCAAGGGGTGTTTAGGGGAGCGCGGGGGGGGGGGCATCGGGCAGTACGGGGGGGGATTTGGGGTCTCTGGGGGGATTTGGGGGGGTGCAGGGGGGGGGGGATTTGGGGTCCTGGGGGGGGATTTTGGGGTCCTGGGGGGGGATTTTGGGGTCCTGGGGGGGGATTTTGGGGTCCTGAAGGGATTCGGGGGGGTCCAGAGGGGATTTGGGGGTTCTGGGGGGGATTTGGGGGAGTCCCGGGGGGGATTTGGGGTCCTAGGGGTGTTTAGGGGGGGGCATGGGGGGGGTCTTTAGGTGGCATAGGGGGGATTTTGGGTCCGGGGGGGGGAATTTTGGGGGTCCCAGGGGGGGATTTGGGGTCCAGGGGGGGATTTTGGGGTCCCGGGGGGGGATTTTGGGGGGGCGGGGGGGGGGGGGTCCTCACCTCCTCGTGGGTGAAGCGGTCGCACTGGGTGGTCAGGAGCTCCTCCAGGCTGGGGGGGGGGGGGGACGGAGGGGACGGGGTCACCGCCTGCGCCCCCAAATGTCCCCGATGCCCCCCCCTGGCCCCAAATGTCCCCCCAATGGCCCCATGACCCCCGATGACCCCAACGTCCCCCCGATGCCCCCCCAATGTCCCCGTGACCCCCCATCCCCCCCATGACCCCAATGTCCCCATTGTCCCCCAAATGTCCCCATGACCCCTGGTGACCCCAATCCCCCCATGACCCCAAATGTCCCCATGACCCCTGGTGACCCCAATCCCCCCATGACCCCAAATGCCCCCATGACCCCAAATGTCCCCATGACCCCAATCCCCCCATGACCCCGCTGTCCCCCAAATGACCCCCTAACCCCAATCCTCCCCGTGACCCCAATATCCCCCCAATGTCCCCAAGACCCCTGATGACCCCAATCCCCCCATGACCCCAATGTCCCCATGACCCCAATCCCCCCATGACCCCTGACGACCTCGATGTCCCCCTGACGACCCCACTGTCCCCCCGACGACCCCGCTGTCCCCCAGATGTCCCCATGACCCCAAATGTCCCCATGACCCCCGATAACCCTGCTGTCCCCCCAATGACCCCAACATCCCCCCGATGACCCCACTGTCCCCGCGATGACCCCCGCTGTCCCCCCGATGACCCCCTAACCCCAATCCCCCCACGACCCCAATGTCCCCCAATGTCCCCATGACCCCAATCCCCCCATGACCCCAAATGCCCCCATGACCCCCGATGACCCTGCTGTCCCCCCCATGACCCCGATGTCCCCCAATGTCCCCCTGACCCCAATCCCCCCATGACCCCAAATGCCCCCATGACCCCCGACGACCCCGCTGTCCCCCCGATGACCCCCTAACCCCAATCCCCCCCATGACCCCAATGTCCCCCGATGTCCCCATGACCCCAATCCCCCCATGACCCCAAATGCCCCCATGACCCCCGACGACCCCGCTGTCCCCCCGATGACCCCCTAACCCCAATCCCCCCCATGACCCCAATATCCCCCCAATGTCCCCAATCCCCCATGACCCCAAATGCCCCCATGACCCCAAATGCCCCCATGACCCCCGACGACCCTGCTGTCCCCCCGATGACCCCCTAACCCCAATCCCCCCATGACCCCAATATCCCCCCAATGTCCCCAACCCCCATGACCCCAAATGTCCCCATGACCCCAAATGCCCCCATGACCCCAAATGCCCCCATGACCCCCAATGCCCCCATGACCCCCGACGACCCCGCTGCCCCCCGACGACCCCCGCTGCCCCCCCCCCGCCCCCACTCACAAGCTCTTCTTGATGGACCCCTTCCCATCGGGGTCCAGCACCTTGAAGGCCCCCATGATGACGTCCTCGGGGTCAGCGCCTGTGGGGAGTGGGGGGAGGAAGTGACGTCACCAAGCGCCGCGATGACGTCACCGCTGTGACGTCATGGGGGGGGGGGCGGGGCCTCACCCTTGAGCTTCTCGCCGAACATGGTGAGGAAGACGGTGAAGTTGATGGGGCCGCTCGCCTCCTTGATCATGGCGTCCAGCTCCTCGTTCTTCACGTTCAGCCGCCCTGAGAGGGGGGGGGGCGGAGCCTCAGGCCACGCCCACCGGCCACGCCCACGTCCAAGCCCCGCCCCCTTTTGCTGCAGACCCCGCCCCCCCAGATCCCGTTCCTACCCGGTGCGCCTTCTCCAAGCCACGCCCCCTTTTATCCCAAACCACGCCCACTTCCCCCAAACCACGCCCCTTTTATCACAAGCCCCGCCCCTTCACTTTAAGCCCCGCCCCTTCGCTTTAAGCCCCGTCCCTTTCGCTGTAAGCCCCGCCCCTTGCCATCACCTCCGGCGCCGCAGCACCAGGACCTTTCCCTCTAAGCCCCGCCCCTTTCCTTAAGCCCCGCCCCCTTTCCCTAAGCCCCGCCCCTTTCCTTAAGCCCCTCCCCCTTTCCCTAAGCCCCGCCCTTTCTCTAAAGCCCCGCCCCTTCCCATCCAAGCCCCGCCCCCTTCTCCCGAAGCCCCGCCCCCCCCTCCACAAGCCCCACCCATTCGCTATCACGCCCACTATAAACCACGCCCCAACGCGCCACGCCCCCACGGGCCACGCCTCCCAAATAGGCCACGCCCCCAAATAAACCACGCCCAAATGAACCACGCCCAAATAAACCACGCCCCCAATACACCACACCTCGATATACCACGCCCCAACGGCCACGCCCCCACGGGCCACGCCCCCAATAGACCACGCCCCCAACAGACCACGCCCCCAACAGACCACGCACCCAACAGACCACGCCCCCAATAGACCACGCCCCCAACAGACCACGCCCCCAACAGGCCACGCCCCCAACAGGCCACGCCCCCAACAGGCCACGCCCAAATAAACCACGCCCAAATAAACCACGCCCAAATACACCAGACCCCAATATAACACGCCTCGATATGCCACACCCCTAACGGCCACGCCCCCAGGGGCCACGCCCCAATAGGCCACGCCCCCAACAGACCACGCCCCCAATATACCACACCCCAATATACCACACCCCCATAGACCCTGCCCCCATAGGCCCTACCCCCACAGGCCACGCCCCAATATACCACGCCCCCAACAGGCCACGCCCCCCACGGGCCACGCCCCCAATAGACCACGCCCCCAACAGACCACGCCCAAATAAACCACGCCCAAATAAACCACGCCCAAATACACCAGACCCCAATATAACACGACTCGATATGCCACACCCCTAATGGCCACGCCCCCAGGGGCCACGCCCCCAGGGGCCACGCCCCCACAGGCCACGCCCCAATAGGCCACGCCCCCAATATACCATGCCCCCAATATACCACACCCCAATATACCACACCCCCATAGACCCTGCCCCCATAGGCCCTACCCCCACAGGCCATGCCCCAATATACCACGCCCCCCACAGGCCACGCCCCCCACAGGCCACGCCCACACGGGCCACGCCCCTATAGGCCACGCCCCCACAGGCCACGCCCCCTACCCATGGCCGCGAAGGTCTCCCGCAGGTCGTCCTTGTCGATGATGCCATCGCGGTTCTGGTCGATGACGGTGAACGCCTGGGGGGGGGGGGACAAAAATGGGGAGGGGGGGGTTAAAGGGGGGTGGGGGAGGGGTGAGGGCCGCAAAGGCTCATGGGAAACCCCCCCCCTTTTTTTGGCCCCCCCCCCAAGGAGACAGCTGCGTCCCCCAAGGCGCCACCCGATCCGCACGGGGACAGGTGCCGCGTGCCGGAGGGGGAGGGGAGGGGGGGGGGGGGCTGACCCCCCCCAAAATAACCTGCCCCCCCCCCAGTGACGTCATCACCCGGGGGGGGGGGGGGCTCACCTCCTTGAACTCCTGGATCTGGGTCTGGTCGAACATGGAGAAGACGTTGGAGGAGCCCTCGGCCGCGCGGCGCTTCGCCTTCTTGGGGGCCTGGGGGGGCACAACGGGGGGGTCGGGGGGGGGGATTTGGGGGGGATTTGGGGGGAATTGGGGGGGTTTGGGGGGAATTGGGGGGGTTTGGGGGGGGTTGGGGGATTTGGGGGGGGGTTGGGGGGGATTTGGGGGTCTCAGAGGTCCCTGAGGGGCTCGGGGGGGGGCAGGTTTAGGGATCTGGGGGGGGGATTTAGGGGGTGGGGGGTGGATTTGGGGGTCCCTAAAGGGACGGGGGGGGGCAATTTGGGGTCTGAGGGGGCAATTTGGGGTCTGGGGGGGGTAATTTGGGGTCTGGGGGGGCAATTTGGGGTCTGGGGGGGGTAATTTGGGGTCTGGGGGGGCAATTTGGGGGTCTTGGGGGGGTAATTTGGGGTCTGGGGGGGCAATTTGGGGTCTGGGGGGGGTAATTTGGGGTCTGGGGGGGTAATTTGGGGTCTGGGGGGGCAATTTGGGGGTCTGGGGGGGCAATTTGGGGTCTGGGGGTGCAATTTGGGGTCTTGGGGGGGTAATTTGGGGTCTGGGGGGGCAATTTGGGGTCTGGGGGTGCAATTTGGGGTCTGGGGGGGTAATTTGGGGTCTGGGGGGGTAATTTGGGGTCTTGGGGGGGGCAATTTGGGGTCTGGGGGGGCAATTTGGGTCTGGGGGTGCAATTTGGGGTCTGGGGGGGGTAATTTGGGGGTATTTGGGGGGGATAAAAGGACGGGGGGGGGGGGCACCAAGGGGGTCCAGGGGGGTGTCCAGGGGGGTCCCGGGGGGGTCCCGGGGGGGGGTCGCCCCCCCCCCCACTCACCATGGTCGCCGTCGGCCGCTGGTGGGGGCCGGGGGCGCGGGGGGCGCTTTTATTGCCCCGGGGGCGGGGCCGGGCCCGAAATAGCCCCGGGGGGGGGAGG
>NW_027663644.1:1015000-1029000 GCF_964034855.1 Anser brachyrhynchus | reverse complement strand
GGTACACTTCAACTCCCTGGGCGGAGCCTTTACGCAACCCCACAATCAACCAGGACTCTGCGTCTTCACTCATTTCCTAACACACCCTAACATAACCCTAACCGCAACAAGAAGCTGAAACCCGAGGTTAGACCCGAAAAAACACGTACCGTTGCCCACTTTCTGCTCATACAAAAAGAGCTCTCAGCGGGAAGCAGTATGGGTACACGTCGCAACTCCTGGGGAGCCTTTACGCAACCCCCACACTCAACAGGACTCTGCGTCTTCACTCTTTCCACAACAACCCCTAAACATAACCCTAACCGCAACAAGAAGCCTGACACCGAGTTAGACCCGAAAAAAACACGTACGGTGCCACTTTCTGCCACTCAAAAAGTGCTCTCAGCGGAAGCCTTTGGGTACACCTGAACTCCCTGGCGGAGCCTTTACGCAACCCCACACTCAACAAGGACTCTGCGTCTTCACTCTTTCCTAACAACCTAAACATAACCCTAACCGCAACAAGAAGCTGAACCCGAGTTAGACCCGAAAAAACACGTACGGTGCCACTTTCTGCCATCAAAAAGTGCTCTCAGCGGAGCCTTTGGGTACACCGTGAACTCCACTGGCGGAGCCTTTACGCAAACCCCACCACTCAACAGGACTCTGCGTCTCACATCTTTCCTAACAACCCTAAACATAACCTAACCGCAACAAAGAAGACTGAACCCGAGTTAGACCCGAAAAAACACGTACGGTGCCACTTTCTAAGCCATCCAAAAAATGCTCTCAGCGGAAGCCTTGGGTACACCTGAACTCCCTGGGGGAGCCTTTACGCAACCCCACACTCAACAGGACTCTGCGTCTTCACTCTTTCCTAACAACCCTAAACATAACCCTAACCGCAACAAGAAGCTGAACCCGAGTTAGACCCGAAAAAACACGTACGGTGCCACTTTCTGCCATCAAAAAGTGCTCTCAGCGGAAGCCTTTGGGTACACCTGAACTCCCCTGGGGGAGCCTTTACCGCAACCCCACACTCAACAGGACTCTGCGTCTTCACTCTTTCCTAACAACCCTAAACATAAACCCTAACCGCAACAAAGAAGCTGAACCCGAGTTAGACCCGAAAAAACACGTACGGTGCCACTTTCTGCCATCAAAAAGTGCTCTCAGCGGAAGCCTTTGGGTACACCTGAACTCCCTGGGGGAGCCTTTACGCAACCCCACACTCAACAGGACTCTGCGTCTTCACTCTTTCCTAACAACCCTAACATAACCCTAACCGCAACAAGAAGCTGAACCCGAGTTAGACCCGAAAAAACACGTACGGTGCCACTTTCTGCCATCAAAAAGTGCTCTCAGCGGAAGCCTTTGGGTACACCTGAACTCCCTGGGGGAGCCTTTACGCAACCCCACACTCAACAGGACTCTGCGTCTTCTCTCTTTCCTAACAACCCTAAACATAACCCTAACCGCAACAAGAAGCTGAACCCGAGTTAGACCCGAAAAAAACACGTACGATGCCACTTTCTGCCATCAAAAAGTGCTCTCAGCGGAAGCCTTTGGGGTACACCTGAACACCCCTGGGGAGCCTTTACGCAACCGCACACTCAACAGGACTCTGCGTCTTCACTCTTTCTAACAACCCTAAACATAACCCTAACCGCAACAAGAAGCTGAACCCGAGTTAGACCCGAAAAAAACACGTACGGTGCCACTTTCTGCCATCAAAAAGTGCTCTCAGCGGAAGCCTTTGGGTACACCTGAACTCCCTGGGGGAGCCTTTACGCAACCCCACACTCAACAGGACTCTGCGTCTTCACTCTTTCCTAACAACCCTAAACATAACCCTAACCGCAACAAGAAGCTGAACCCGAGTTAGACCCGAAAAAACACGTACGGTGCCACTTTCTGCCATCAAAAAGTGCTCTCAGCGGAAGCCTTTGGGTACACCTGAACTCCCTGGGGGAGCCTTTACGCAACCCCGCACTCAACAGGACTCTGCGTCTTCACTCTTTCCTAACAACCCTAAACATAACCCTAACCGCAACAAGAAGCTGAACCCGAGTTAGACCCGAAAAAACACGTACGGTGCCACTTTCTGCCATCAAAAAGTGCTCTCAGCGGAAGCCTTTGGGTACACCTGAACTCCCTGGGGGAGCCTTTACGCAACCCCACACTCAACAGGACTCTGCGTCTTCACTCTTTCCTAACAACCCTAAACATAACCCTAACCGCAACAAGAAGCTGAACCCGAGTTAGACCCGAAAAAACACGTACGGTGCCACTTTCTGCCATCAAAAAGTGCTCTCAGCGGAAGCCTTTGGGTACACCTGAACTCCCTGGGGGAGCCTTTACGCAACCCCACACTCAACAGGACTCTGCGTCTTCACTCTTTCCTAACAACCCTAAACATAACCCTAACCGCAACAAGAAGCTGAACCCGAGTTAGACCCGAAAAAACACGTACGGTGCCACTTTCTGCCATCAAAAAGTGCTCTCAGCGGAAGCCTTTGGTACACCTGAACTCCCTGGGGGAGCCTTTACGCAACCCCACACTCAACAGGACTCTGCGTCTTCACTCTTTCCTAACAACCCTAAACATAACCCTTACCGCAACAAGAAGCTGAACCCGAGTTAGACCCGAAAAAAACACGTACGGTGCCACTTTCTGCCATCAAAAAGTGCTCTCAGCGGAAGCCTTTGGGAACACCTGAACTCCCTGGGGGAGCCTTTACACAACCCCCACACTCAACAGGACTCTGCGTCTTCACTCTTTCCTAACAACCCTAAACATAACCCTAACCGGAACAAGAAGCTGAACCCGAGTTAGACCCGAAAAAAACACGTACGGTGCCACTTTCTGCCATCAAAAAGTGCTCTCAGCGGAAGCCTTTGGGTACACCTGAACTCCCTGGGGGAGCCTTTACGCAACCCCACACTCAACAGGACTCTGCGTCTTCACTCTTTCCTAACAACCCCTAAACATAACCCTAACCGCAACAAGAAGCTGAACCCGAGTTAGACCCGAAAAAACACGTAACGGTGCCACTTTCTGCCATCAAAAAGTGCTCTCAGCGGAAGCCTTTGGGTACACCTGAACTCCCTGGGGGAGCCTTTACGCAACCCCACACTCAACAGGACTCTGCGTCTTCACTCTTTCCTAACAACCCTAAACATAACCCTAACCGCAACAAGAAGCTGAACCCGAGTTAGACCCGAAAAAACACGTACGGTGCCACTTTCTGCCATCAAAAAGTGCTCTCAGCGGAAGCCTTTGGGTACACCTGAACTCCCTGGGGGAGCCTTTACGCAACCCCACACTCAACAGGACTCTGCGTCTTCACTCTTTCCTAACAACCCTAAACATAACCCTAACCGCAACAAGAAGCTGAACCCGAGTTAGACCCGAAAAAACACGTACGGTGCCACTTTCTGCATCAAAAAGTGCTCTCAGCGGAAGCCTTTGGGTACACCTGAACTCCCTGGGGGAGCCTTTACGCAACCCCACACTCAACAGGACTCTGCGTCTTCACTCTTTCCTAACAACCCTAAACATAACCCTAACCGGAACAAGAAGCTGAACCCGAGTTAGACCCGAAAAAACACGTACGGTGCCACTTTCTGCCATCAAAAAGTGCTCTCAGCGGAAGCCTTTGGGTACACCTGAACTCCCTGGGGGAGCCTTTACGCAACCCCACACTCAACAGGACTCTGCGCTTCACTCTTTCCTAACAACCCTAAACATAACCCTAACCGCAACAAGAAGCTGAACCCGAGTTAGACCCGAAAAAACACGTACGGTGCCACTTTCTGCCATCAAAAAGTGCTCTCAGCGGAAGCCTTTGGGAACACCTGAACTCCCTGGGGGAGCCTTTACGCAACCCCACACTCAACAGGACTCTGCGTCTTCACTCTTTCCTAAACAACCCTAAACATAACCCTAACCGCAACAAGAAGCTGAACCCGAGTTAGACCCGAAAAAACACGTACGGTGCCACTTTCTGCCATCAAAAAGTGCTCTCAGCGGAAGCCTTTGGGTACACCTGAACTCCCTGGGGGAGCCTTTACGCAACCCCACACTCAACAGGACTCTGCGTCTTCACTCTTTCCTAACAACCCTAAACATAACCCTAACCGCAACAAGAAGCTGAACCCGAGTTAGACCCGAAAAAACACGTACGGTGCCACTTTCTGCCATCAAAAAGTGCTCTCAGCGGAAGCCTTTGGGTACACCTGAACTCCCTGGGGGAGCCTTTACGCAACCCCACACTCAACATGGACTCTGCGTCTTCACTCTTTCCTAACAACCCTAAACATAAACCCTAACCGCAACAAGAAGCTGAACCCGAGTTAGACCCGAAAAAACACGTACGGTGCCACTTTCTGCCATCAAAAAGTGCTCTCAGCGGAAGCCTTTGGGAACACCTGAACTCCCTGGGGGAGCCTTTACACAACCCCCACACTCAACAGGACTCTGCGTCTTCACTCTTTCCTAACAACCCTAAACATAACCCTAACCGGAACAAGAAGCTGAACCCGAGTTAGACCCGAAAAAACACGTACGGTGCCACTTTCTGCCATCAAAAAGTGCTCTCAGCGGAAGCCTTTGGGTACACCTGAACTCCCTGGGGGAGCCTTTACGCAACCCCACACTCAACAGGACTCTGCGTCTTCACTCTTTCCTAACAACCCTAAACATAACCCTAACCGCAACAAGAAGCTGAACCCGAGTTAGACCCGAAAAAACACGTACGGTGCCACTTTCTGCCATCAAAAAGTGCCTCTCAGCGGAAGCCTTTGGGTACACCTGAACTCCCTGGGGAGCCTTTACGCAACCCCACACTCAACAGGACTCTGCGTCTTCACTCTTTCCTAACAACCCTAAACATAACCCTAACCCGCAACAAGAAGCTGAACCCGAGTTAGACCCGAAAAAACACGTACGGTGCCACTTTCTGCCATCAAAAAGTGCTCTCAGCGGAAGCCTTTGGGTACACCTGAACTCCCTGGGGGAGCCTTTACGCAACCCCACACTCAACAGGACTCTGCGTCTTCACTCTTTCCTAACAACCCTAAACATAACCCTAACCGCAACAAGAAGCTGAACCCGAGTTAGACCCGAAAAAACACGTACGGTGCCACTTTCTGCCATCAAAAAGTGCTCTCGAGCGGAAGCCTTTGGGTACACCTGAACTCCCTGGGGGAGCCTTTACGCAACCCCCACACTCAACAGGACTCTGCGTCTTCACTCTTTCCTAACAACCCTAAACATAACCCTAACCGGAACAAGAAGCTGAACCCGAGTTAGACCCGAAAAAACACGTACGGTGCCACTTTCTGCCATCAAAAAGTGCTCTCAGCGGAAGCCTTTGGGTACACTCTGAAACTCCCTGGGGGAGCCTTTACGCAACCCCACACTCAACAGGACTCTGCGCCTTCACTCTTTCCTAACAACCCTAAACATAACCCTAACCGCAACAAGAAGCTGAACCCGAGTTAGACCCGAAAAAACACGTACGGTGCCACTTTCTGCCATCAAAAAGTGCTCTCAGCGGAAGCCTTTGGGAACCACCTGAACTCCCTGGGGGAGCCTTTACGCAACCCCACACTCAACAGGACTCTGCGTCTTCACTCTTTCCTAACAACCCTAAACATAACCCTAACCGCAACAAGAAGCTGAACCCGAGTTAGACCCGAAAAAACACGTACGGTGCCACTTTCTGCCATCAAAAAGTGCTCTCCAGCGGAAGCCTTTGGGTACACCTGAACTCCCTGGGGAGCCTTTACGCAACCCCACACTCAACAGGACTCTGCGTCTTCACTCTTTCCTAACAACCCTAAACATAACCCTAACCGCAACAAGAAGCTGAACCCGAGTTAGACCCGAAAAAACACGTACGGTGCCACTTTCTGCCATCAAAAAGTGCTCTCAGCGGAAGCCTTTGGGTACACCCTGAACTCCCTGGGGGAGCCTTTACGCAACCCCACACTCAACAGGACTCTGCGCCTTCACTCTTTCCTAACAACCCTAAACATAACCCTAACCGCAACAAGAAGCTGAACCCGAGTTAGACCCGAAAAAACACGTACGGTGCCACTTTCTGCATCAAAAAGTGCTCTCAGCGGGAAGCCTTTGGGACACCTGAACTCCCTGGGGGAGCCTTTACGCAACCCCACACTCAACAGGGACTCTGCGTCTTCACTCTTTCCTAACAACCCTAAACATAACCCTAACCGCAACAAGAAGCTGAACCCGAGTTAGACCCGAAAAAACACGTACGGTGCCCACTTTCTGCATCAAAAAGTGCTCTCAGCGGAAGCCTTTGGGTACACCTGAACTCCCTGGGGGAGCCTTTACGCAACCCCACACTCAACAGGACTCTGCGTCTTCACTCTTTCCTAACAACCCTAAACATAACCCTAACCGCAACAAGAAGCTGAACCCGAGTTAGACCCGAAAAAACACGTACGGTGCCACTTTCTGCCATCAAAAAGTGCTCTCAGCGGAAGCCTTTGGGTACACCTGAACTCCCTGGGGGAGCCTTTACGCAACCCCACACTCAACAGGACTCTGCGTCTTCACTCTTTCCCTAACAACCCTAAACATAACCCTAACCGGAACAAGAAGCTGAACCCGAGTTAGACCCGAAAAAACACGTACGGTGCCACTTTCTGCCATCCAAAAGTGCTCTCAGCGGAAGCCTTTGGGTACACCTGAACTCCCTGGGGGAGCCTTTACGCAACCCCACACTCAACAGGACTCTGTGTCTTCACTCTTTCCTAACAACCCTAAACATAACCCTAACCGCAACAAGAAGCTGAACCCCGAGTTAGACCCGAAAAAACACGTACGGTGCCACTTTCTGCCATCAAAAAGTGCTCTCAGCGGAAGCCTTTGGGTACACCTGAACTCCCTGGGGGAGCCTTTACGCAACCCCGCACTCAACAGGACTCTGCGTCTTCACTCTTTCCTAACAACCCTAAACATAACCCTAACCGCAACAAGAAGCTGAACCCGAGTTAGACCCGAAAAAACACGTACGGTGCCACTTTCTGCCATCAAAAAGTGCTCTCAGCGGAAGCCTTTGGGTACACCTGAACTCCCTGGGGGAGCCTTTACGCAACCCCACACTCAACAGGACTCTGCGTCTTCACTCTTTCCTAACAACCCTAAACATAACCCTAACCGCAACAAGAAGCTGAACCCGAGTTAGACCCGAAAAAACACGTACGGTGCCACTTTCTGCCATCAAAAAGTGCTCTCAGCGGAAGCCTTTGGGTACACCTGAACTCCCTGGGGGAGCCTTTACGCAACCCCACACTCAACAGGACTCTGCGTCTTCACTCTTTCCCTAACAACCCTAAACATAACCCTAACCGCAACAAGAAGCTGAACCCGAGTTAGACCCGAAAAAACACGTACGGTGCCACTTTCTGCCATCAAAAAGTGCTCTCAGCGGAAGCCTTTGGGTACACCTGAACTCCCTGGGGGAGCCTTTACGCAACCCCACACTCAACAGGACTCTGCGTCTTCACTCTTTCCTAACAACCCTAAACATAGAACCCTAACCGCAACAAGAAGCTGAACCCGAGTTAGACCCGAAAAAACACGTACGGTGCCACTTTCTGCCATCTTTCTGCCATCAAAAAGTGCTCTCAGCGGAAGCCTTTGGGTACACCTGAACTCCCTGGGGGAGCCTTTACGCAACCCCACACTCAACAGGACTCTGCGTCTTCACTCTTTCCTAACAACCCTAAACATAACCCTAACCGGAACAAGAAGCTGAACCCGAGTTAGACCCGAAAAAACACGTACGGTGCCACTTTCTGCCATCAAAAAGTGCTCTCAGCGGAAGCCTTTGGGTACACCTGAACTCCCTGGGGAGCCTTTACGCAACCCCACACTCAACAGGACTCTGCGCCTTCACTCTTTCCTAACAACCCTAAACATAACCCTAACCGCAACAAGAAGCTGAACCCGAGTTAGACCCGAAAAAACACGTACGGTGCCACTTTCTGCCATCAAAAGTGCTCTCAGCGGAAGCCTTTGGGAACACCTGAACTCCCTGGGGGAGCCTTTACGCAACCCCACACTCAACAGGACTCTGCGTCTTCACTCTTTCCTAACAACCCTAAACATAACCCTAACCGCAACAAGAAGCTGAACCCGAGTTAGACCCGAAAAAACACGTACGGTGCCACTTTCTGCCATCAAAAAGTGCTCTCAGCGGAAGCCTTTGGGTACACCTGAACTCCCTGGGGGAGCCTTTACGCAACCCCACACTCAACAGGACTCTGCGTCTTCACTCTTTCCTAACAACCCTAAACATAACCCTAACCGCAACAAGAAGCTGAACCCGAGTTAGACCCGAAAAAACACGTACGGTGCCACTTTCTGCCATCAAAAAGTGCTCTCAGCGGAAGCCTTTGGGTACACCTGAACTCCCTGGGGGAGCCTTTACGCAACCCCACACTCAACAGGACTCTGCGTCTTCACTCTTTCCTAACAACCCTAAACATAACCCTAACCGCAACAAGAAGCTGAACCCGAGTTAGACCCGAAAAAACACGTACGGTGCCACTTTCTGCCATCAAAAAGTGCTCTCAGCGGAAGCCTTTGGGTACACCTGAACTCCCTGGGGGAGCCTTTACGCAACCCCACACTCAACAGGACTCTGCGTCTTCACTCTTTCCTAACAACCCTAAACATAACCCTAACCGCAACAAGAAGCTGAACCCGAGTTAGACCCGAAAAAACACGTACGGTGCCACTTTCTGCCATCAAAAAGTGCTCTCAGCGGAAGCCTTTGGGTACACCTGAACTCCCTGGGGGAGCCTTTACGCAACCCCACACTCAACAGGACTCTGCGTCTTCACTCTTTCCTAACAACCCTAAACATAACCCTAACCGCAACAAGAAGCTGAACCCGAGTTAGACCCGAAAAAACACGTACGGTGCCACTTTCTGCCATCAAAAAGTGCTCTCAGCGGAAGCCTTTGGGTACACCTGAACTCCCTGGGGGAGCCTTTACGCAACCCCACACTCAACAGGACTCTGCGTCTTCACTCTTTCCTAACAACCCTAAACATAACCCTAACCGCAACAAGAAGCTGAACCCGAGTTAGACCCGAAAAAACACGTACGGTGCCACTTTCTGCATCAAAAAGTGCTCTCAGCGGAAGCCTTTGGGTACACCTGAACTCCCTGGGGGAGCCTTTACGCAACCCCACACTCAACAGGACTCTGCGTCTTCACTCTTTCCTAACAACCCTAAACATAACCCTAACCGCAACAAGAAGCTGAACCCGAGTTAGACCCGAAAAAACACGTACGGTGCCACTTTCTGCCATCAAAAAGTGCTCTCAGCGGAAGCCTTTGGGTACACCTGAACTCCCTGGGGGAGCCTTTACGCAACCCCACACTCAACAGGACTCTGCGTCTTCACTCTTTCCTAACAACCCTAAACATAACCCTAACCGGAACAAGAAGCTGAACCCGAGTTAGACCCGAAAAAACACGTACGGTGCCACTTTCTGCCATCAAAAAGTGCTCTCAGCGGAAGCCTTTGGGTACACCTGAACTCCCTGGGGGAGCCTTTACGCAACCCCACACTCAACAGGACTCTGCGCCTTCACTCTTTCCTAACAACCCTAAACATAACCCTAACCGCAACAAGAAGCTGAACCCGAGTTAGACCCGAAAAAACACGTACGGTGCCACTTTCTGCCATCAAAAAGTGCTCTCAGCGGAAGCCTTTGGGAACACCTGAACTCCCTGGGGGAGCCTTTACGCAACCCCACACTCAACAGGACTCTGCGTCTTCACTCTTTCCTAACAACCCTAAACATAACCCTAACCGCAACAAGAAGCTGAACCCGAGTTAGACCCGAAAAAACACGTACGGTGCCACTTTCTGCCATCAAAAAGTGCTCTCAGCGGAAGCCTTTGGGTACACCTGAACTCCCTGGGGGAGCCTTTACGCAACCCCACACTCAACAGGACTCTGCGTCTTCACTCTTTCCTAACAACCCTAAACATAACCCTAACCGCAACAAGAAGCTGAACCCGAGTTAGACCCGAAAAAACACGTACGGTGCCACTTTCTGCCATCAAAAAGTGCTCTCAGCGGAAGCCTTTGGGTACACCTGAACTCCCTGGGGGAGCCTTTACGCAACCCCACACTCAACAGGACTCTGCGCCTTCACTCTTTCCTAACAACCCTAAACATAACCCTAACCGCAACAAGAAGCTGAACCCGAGTTAGACCCGAAAAAACACGTACGGTGCCACTTTCTGCCATCAAAAAGTGCTCTCAGCGGAAGCCTTTGGGAACACCTGAACTCCCTGGGGGAGCCTTTACGCAACCCCACACTCAACAGGACTCTGCGTCTTCACTCTTTCCTAACAACCCTAAACATAACCCTAACCGCAACAAGAAGCTGAACCCGAGTTAGACCCGAAAAAACACGTACGGTGCCACTTTCTGCCATCAAAAAGTGCTCTCAGCGGAAGCCTTTGGGTACACCTGAACTCCCTGGGGGAGCCTTTACGCAACCCCACACTCAACAGGACTCTGCGTCTTCACTCTTTCCTAACAACCCTAAACATAACCCTAACCGCAACAAGAAGCTGAACCCGAGTTAGACCCGAAAAAACACGTACGGTGCCACTTTCTGCCATCAAAAAGTGCTCTCAGCGGAAGCCTTTGGGTACACCTGAACTCCCTGGGGGAGCCTTTACGCAACCCCACACTCAACAGGACTCTGCGTCTTCACTCTTTCCTAACAACCCTAAACATAACCCTAACCGGAACAAGAAGCTGAACCCGAGTTAGACCCGAAAAAACACGTACGGTGCCACTTTCTGCCATCCAAAAGTGCTCTCAGCGGAAGCCTTTGGGTACACCTGAACTCCCTGGGGGAGCCTTTACGCAACCCCACACTCAACAGGACTCTGTGTCTTCACTCTTTCCTAACAACCCTAAACATAACCCTAACCGCAACAAGAAGCTGAACCCGAGTTAGACCCGAAAAAACACGTACGGTGCCACTTTCTGCCATCAAAAAGTGCTCTCAGCGGAAGCCTTTGGGTACACCTGAACTCCCTGGGGGAGCCTTTACGCAACCCCGCACTCAACAGGACTCTGCGTCTTCACTCTTTCCTAACAACCCTAAACATAACCCTAACCGCAACAAGAAGCTGAACCCGAGTTAGACCCGAAAAAACACGTACGGTGCCACTTTCTGCCATCAAAAAGTGCTCTCAGCGGAAGCCTTTGGGTACACCTGAACTCCCTGGGGGAGCCTTTACGCAACCCCACACTCAACAGGACTCTGCGTCTTCACTCTTTCCTAACAACCCTAAACATAACCCTAACCGCAACAAGAAGCTGAACCCGAGTTAGACCCGAAAAAACACGTACGGTGCCACTTTCTGCCATCAAAAAGTGCTCTCAGCGGAAGCCTTTGGGTACACCTGAACTCCCTGGGGGAGCCTTTACGCAACCCCACACTCAACAGGACTCTGCGTCTTCACTCTTTCCTAACAACCCTAAACATAACCCTAACCGCAACAAGAAGCTGAACCCGAGTTAGACCCGAAAAAACACGTACGGTGCCACTTTCTGCCATCAAAAAGTGCTCTCAGCGGAAGCCTTTGGGTACACCTGAACTCCCTGGGGGAGCCTTTACGCAACCCCACACTCAACAGGACTCTGTGTCTTCACTCTTTCCTAACAACCCTAAACATAACCCTAACCGCAACAAGAAGCTGAACCCGAGTTAGACCCGAAAAAACACGTACGGTGCCACTTTCTGCCATCAAAAAGTGCTCTCAGCGGAAGCCTTTGGGTACACCTGAACTCCCTGGGGGAGCCTTTACGCAACCCCACACTCAACAGGACTCTGCGTCTTCACTCTTTCCTAACAACCCTAAACATAACCCTAACCGGAACAAGAAGCTGAACCCGAGTTAGACCCGAAAAAACACGTACGGTGCCACTTTCTGCCATCAAAAAGTGCTCTCAGCGGAAGCCTTTGGGTACACCTGAACTCCCTGGGGGAGCCTTTACGCAACCCCACACTCAACAGGACTCTGCGCCTTCACTCTTTCCTAACAACCCTAAACATAACCCTAACCGCAACAAGAAGCTGAACCCGAGTTAGACCCGAAAAAACACGTACGGTGCCACTTTCTGCCATCAAAAAGTGCTCTCAGCGGAAGCCTTTGGGTACACCTGAACTCCCTGGGGGAGCCTTTACGCAACCCCACACTCAACAGGACTCTGCGTCTTCACTCTTTCCTAACAACCCTAAACATAACCCTAACCGGAACAAGAAGCTGAACCCGAGTTAGACCCGAAAAAACACGTACGGTGCCACTTTCTGCCATCAAAAAGTGCTCTCAGCGGAAGCCTTTGGGTACACCTGAACTCCCTGGGGGAGCCTTTACGCAACCCCACACTCAACAGGACTCTGCGCCTTCACTCTTTCCTAACAACCCTAAACATAACCCTAACCGCAACAAGAAGCTGAACCCGAGTTAGACCCGAAAAAACACGTACGGTGCCACTTTCTGCCATCAAAAAGTGCTCTCAGCGGAAGCCTTTGGGAACACCTGAACTCCCTGGGGGAGCCTTTACGCAACCCCACACTCAACAGGACTCTGCGTCTTCACTCTTTCCTAACAACCCTAAACATAACCCTAACCGCAACAAGAAGCTGAACCCGAGTTAGACCCGAAAAAACACGTACGGTGCCACTTTCTGCCATCAAAAAGTGCTCTCAGCGGAAGCCTTTGGGTACACCTGAACTCCCTGGGGGAGCCTTTACGCAACCCCACACTCAACAGGACTCTGCGTCTTCACTCTTTCCTAACAAGCCTAAACATAACCCTAACCGCAACAAGAAGCTGAACCCGAGTTAGACCCGAAAAAACACGTACGGTGCCACTTTCTGCCATCAAAAAGTGCTCTCAGCGGAAGCCTTTGGGTACACCTGAACTCCCTGGGGGAGCCTTTACGCAACCCCACACTCAACAGGACTCTGCGTCTTCACTCTTTCCTAACAACCCTAAACATAACCCTAACCGCAACAAGAAGCTGAACCCGAGTTAGACCCAAAAAAACATGTACGGTGCCACTTTCTGCCATCAAAAAGTGCTCTCAGCGGAAGCCTTTGGGTACACCTGAACTCCCTGGGGGAGCCTTTACGCAACCCCACACTCAACAGGACTCTGTGTCTTCACTCTTTCCTAACAACCCTAAACATAACCCTAACCGCAACAAGAAGCTGAACCCGAGTTAGACCCGAAAAAACACGTACGGTGCCACTTTCTGCCATCAAAAAGTGCTCTCAGCGGAAGCCTTTGGGTACACCTGAACTCCCTGGGGGAGCCTTTACGCAACCCCGCACTCAACAGGACTCTGCGTCTTCACTCTTTCCTAACAACCCTAAACATAACCCTAACCGCAACAAGAAGCTGAACCCGAGTTAGACCCAAAAAAACATGTACGGTGCCACTTTCTGCCATCCAAAAGTGCTCTCAGCGGAAGCCTTTGGGTACACCTGAACTCCCTGGGGGAGCCTTTACGCAACCCCACACTCAACAGGACTCTGTGTCTTCACTCTTTCCTAACAACCCTAAACATAACCCTAACCGCAACAAGAAGCTGAACCCGAGTTAGACCCGAAAAAACACGTACGGTGCCACTTTCTGCCATCAAAAAGTGCTCTCAGCGGAAGCCTTTGGGTACACCTGAACTCCCTGGGGGAGCCTTTACGCAACCCCACACTCAACAGGACTCTGCGTCTTCACTCTTTCCTAACAACCCTAAACATAACCCTAACCGCAACAAGAAGCTGAACCCGAGTTAGACCCGAAAAAACACGTACGGTGCCACTTTCTGCCATCAAAAAGTGCTCTCAGCGGAAGCCTTTGGGTACACCTGAACTCCCTGGGGGAGCCTTTACGCAACCCCGCACTCAACAGGACTCTGAGTCTTCACTCTTTCCTT
>NW_027663644.1:952500-1010000 GCF_964034855.1 Anser brachyrhynchus | reverse complement strand
CAACTCTAAACATAACCCTAACCGCAACAAGAAGCTGAACCCGAGTTAGACCCGAAAAAACACGTACGGTGCCACTTTTTGCCATCAAAAAGTGCTCTCAGTGGAAGCCTTTGGGTACACCTGAACTCCCTGGGGGAGCCTTTAGGCAACCCCACACTCAACAGGACTCTGCGTCTTCACTCTTTCCTAACAACCCTAAACATAACCCTAACCGCAACAAGAAGCTGAACCCGAGTTAGACCCGAAAAAACACGTACGGTGCCACTTTCTGCCATCCAAAAGTGCTCTCAGCGGAAGCCTTTGGGTACACCTGAACTCCCTGGGGGAGCCTTTACGCAACCCCACACTCAACAGGACTCTGCGTCTTCGCTCTTTCCTAACAACCCTAAACATAAGCCTAACCGCAACAAGAAGCTGAACCCGAGTTAGACCCGAAAAAACACGTACGGTGCCACTTTCTGCCATCCAAAAGTGCTCTCAGCGGAAGCCTTTGGGTACACCTGAACTCCCTGGGGGAGCCTTTACGCAACCCCACACTCAACAGGACTCTGCGTCTTCACTCTTTCCTAACAACCCTAAACATAACCCTAACCGCAACAAGAAGCTGAACCCGAGTTAGACCCGAAAAAACACGTACGGTGCCACTTTCTGCCATCAAAAAGTGCTCTCAGTGGAAGCCTTTGGGTACACCTGAACTCCCTGGGGGAGCCTTTACGCAACCCCACACTCAACAGGACTCTGCGTCTTCACTCTTTCCTAACAACCCTAAACATAACCCTAACCGCAACAAGAAGCTGAACCCGAGTTAGACCCGAAAAAACACGTACGGTGCCACTTTCTGCCATCAAAAAGTGCTCTCAGCGGAAGCCTTTGGGTACACCTGAACTCCCTGGGGGAGCCTTTACGCAACCCCACACTCAACAGGACTCTGCGTCTTCACTCTTTCCTAACAACCCTAAACATAACCCTAACCGCAACAAGAAGCTGAACCCGAGTTAGACCCGAAAAAACACGTACGGTGCCACTTTCTGCCATCAAAAAGTGCTCTCAGCGGAAGCCTTTGGGTACACCTGAACTCCCTGGGGGAGCCTTTACGCAACCCCACACTCAACAGGACTCTGCGTCTTCACTCTTTCCTAACAACCCTAAACATAACCCTAACCGCAACAAGAAGCTGAACCCGAGTTAGACCCGAAAAAACACGTACGGTGCCACTTTCTGCCATCAAAAAGTGCTCTCAGCGGAAGCCTTTGGGTACACCTGAACTCCCTGGGGGAGCCTTTACGCAACCCCACACTCAACAGGACTCTGCGTCTTCACTCTTTCCTAACAACCCTAAACATAACCCTAACCGCAACAAGAAGCTCAACCCGAGTTAGACCCGAAAAAACACGTACGGTGCCACTTTCTGCCATCAAAAAGTGCTCTCAGCGGAAGCCTTTGGGTACACCTGAACTCCCTGGGGGAGCCTTTACGCAACCCCACACTCAACAGGACTCTGCGTCTTCACTCTTTCCTAACAACCCTAAACATAACCCTAACCGCAACAAGAAGCTAAACCCGAGTTAGACCCGAAAAAACACGTACGGTGCCACTTTCTGCCATCAAAAAGTGCTCTCAGCGGAAGCCTTTGGGTACACGTGAACTCCCTGGGGGAGCCTTTACGCAACCCCACACTCAACAGGACTCTGCGTCTTCACTCTTTCCTAACAACCCTAAACATAACCCTAACCGCAACAAGAAGCTGAACCCGAGTTAGACCCGAAAAAACACGTACGGTGCCACTTTCTGCCATCAAAAAGTGCTCTCAGCGGAAGCCTTTGGGTACACCTGAACTCCCTGGGGGAGCCTTTACGCAACCCCACACTCAACAGGACTCTGCGTCTTCACTCTTTCCTAACAACCCTAAACATAACCCTAACCGCAACAAGAAGCTGAACCCGAGTTAGACCCGAAAAAACACGTACGGTGCCACTTTCTGCCATCCAAAAGTGCTCTCAGCGGAAGCCTTTGGGTACACCTGAACTCCCTGGGGGAGCCTTTACGCAACCCCACACTCAACAGGACTCTGCGTCTTCACTCTTTCCTAACAACTCTAAACATAACCCTAACCGCAACAAGAAGCTGAACCCGAGTTAGACCCGAAAAAACACGTACGGTGCCACTTTTTGCCATCAAAAAGTGCTCTCAGCGGAAGCCTTTGGGTACACCTGAACTCCCTGGGGGAGCCTTTACGCAACCCCACACTCAACAGGACTCTGCGTCTTCACTCTTTCCTAACAACCCTAAACATAACCCTAACCGCAACAAGAAGCTGAACCCGAGTTAGACCCGAAAAAACACGTACGGTGCCACTTTCTGCCATCCAAAAGTGCTCTCAGCGGAAGCCTTTGGGTACACCTGAACTCCCTGGGGGAGCCTTTACGCAACCCCACACTCAACAGGACTCTGCGTCTTCGCTCTTTCCTAACAACCCTAAACATAAGCCTAACCGCAACAAGAAGCTGAACCCGAGTTAGACCCGAAAAAACACGTACGGTGCCACTTTCTGCCATCCAAAAGTGCTCTCAGCGGAAGCCTTTGGGTACACCTGAACTCCCTGGGGGAGCCTTTACGCAACCCCACACTCAACAGGACTCTGCGTCTTCACTCTTTCCTAACAACCCTAAACATAACCCTAACCGCAACAAGAAGCTGAACCCGAGTTAGACCCGAAAAAACACGTACGGTGCCACTTTCTGCCATCAAAAAGTGCTCTCAGCGGAAGCCTTTGGGTACACCTGAACTCCCTGGGGGAGCCTTTACGCAACCCCACACTCAACAGGACTCTGCGTCTTCACTCTTTCCTAACAACCCTAAACATAACCCTAACCGCAACAAGAAGCTGAACCCGAGTTAGACCCGAAAAAACACGTACGGTGCCACTTTCTGCCATCCAAAAGTGCTCTCAGCGGAAGCCTTTGGGTACACCTGAACTCCCTGGGGGAGCCTTTACGCAACCGCACAGTCAACAGGACTCTGCGTCTTCACTCTTTCCTAACAACCCTAAACATAACCCTAACCGCAACAAGAAGCTGAACCCGAGTTAGACCCGAAAAAACACGTACGGTGCCACTTTCTGCCATCAAAAAGTGCTCTCAGCGGAAGCCTTTGGGTACACGTGAACTCCCTGGGGGAGCCTTTACGCAACCCCACACTCAACAGGACTCTGCGTCTTCACTCTTTCCTAACAACCCTAAACATAACCCTAACCGCAACAAGAAGCTGAACCCGAGTTAGACCCGAAAAAACACGTACGGTGCCACTTTCTGCCATCAAAAAGTGCTCTCAGCGGAAGCCTTTGGGTACACCTGAACTCCCTGGGGGAGCCTTTACGCAACCCCACACTCAACAGGACTCTGCGTCTTCACTCTTTCCTAACAACCCTAAACATAACCCTAACCGCAACAAGAAGCTGAACCCGAGTTAGACCCGAAAAAACACGTACGGTGCCACTTTCTGCCATCAAAAAGTGCTCTCAGCGGAAGCCTTTGGGTACACCTGAACTCCCTGGGGGAGCCTTTACGCAACCCCACACTCAACAGGACTCTGCGTCTTCACTCTTTCCTAACAACCCTAAACATAACCCTAACCGCAACAAGAAGCTGAACCCGAGTTAGACCCGAAAAAACACGTACGGTGCCACTTTCTGCCATCCAAAAGTGCTCTCAGCGGAAGCCTTTGGGTACACCTGAACTCCCTGGGGGAGCCTTTACGCAACCGCACAGTCAACAGGACTCTGCGTCTTCACTCTTTCCTAACAACCCTAAACATAACCCTAACCGCAACAAGAAGCTGAACCCGAGTTAGACCCGAAAAAACACGTACGGTGCCACTTTCTGCCATCAAAAAGTGCTCTCAGCGGAAGCCTTTGGGTACACCTGAACTCCCTGGGGGAGCCTTTACGCAACCTCACACTCAACAGGACTCTGCGTCTTCACTCTTTCCTAACAACCCTAAACATAACCCTAACCGCAACAAGAAGCTGAACCCGAGTTAGACCCGAAAAAACACGTACGGTGCCACTTTCTGCCATCAAAAAGTGCTCTCAGCGGAAGCCTTTGGGTACACCTGAACTCCCTGGGGGAGCCTTTACGCAACCCCACACTCAACAGGACTCTGCGTCTTCACTCTTTCCTAACAACCCTAAACATAACCCTAACCGCAACAAGAAGCTGAACCCGAGTTAGACCCGAAAAAACACGTACGGTGCCACTTTCTGCCATCAAAAAGTGCTCTCAGCGGAAGCCTTTGGGTACACCTGAACTCCCTGGGGGAGCCTTTACGCAACCCCACACTCAACAGGACTCTGCGTCTTCACTCTTTCCTAACAACCGTAAACATAACCCTAACAGGAACAAGAAGCTCAACCCGAGTTAGACCCGAAAAAACACGTACGGTGCCACTTTCTGCCATCAAAAAGTGCTCTCAGCGGAAGCCTTTGGGTACACCTGAACTCCCTGGGGGAGCCTTTACACAACCCCACACTCAACAGGACTCTGCGTCTTCACTCTTTCCTAACAACCCTAAACATAACCCTAACCGCAACAAGAAGCTGAACCCGAGTTAGACCCGAAAAAACACGTACGGTGCCACTTTCTGCCATCAAAAAGTGCTCTCAGCGGAAGCCTTTGGGTACACCTGAACTCCCTGGGGGAGCCTTTACGCAACCCCACACTCAACAGGACTCTGCGTCTTCACTCTTTCCTAACAACCCTAAACATAACCCTAACAGGAACAAGAAGCTGAACCCGAGTTAGACCCGAAAAAACACGTACGGTGCCACTTTCTGCCATCCAAAAGTGCTCTCAGCGGAAGCCTTTGGGTACACCTGAACTCCCTGGGGGAGCCTTTACACAACCCCACACTCAACAGGACTCTGCGTCTTCACTCTTTCCTAACAACCCTAAACATAACCCTAACCGCAACAAGAAGCTGAACCCGAGTTAGACCCGAAAAAACACGTACGGTGCCACTTTCTGCCATCAAAAAGTGCTCTCAGAGGAAGCCTTTGGGTACACCTGAACTCCCTGGGGGAGCCTTTACGCAACCCCACACTCAACAGGACTCTGCGTCTTCACTCTTTCCTAACAACCCTAAACATAACCCTAACCGCAACAAGAAACTGAACCCGAGTTAGACCCGAAAAAACACGTACGGTGCCACTTTCTGCCATCAAAAAGTGCTCTCAGCGGAAGCCTTTGGGTACACGTGAACTCCCTGGGGGAGCCTTTACGCAACCCCACACTCAACAGGACTCTGCGTCTTCACTCTTTCCTAACAACCCTAAACATAACCCTAACCGCAACAAGAAGCTCAACCCGAGTTAGACCCGAAAAAACACGTACGGTGCCACTTTCTGCCATCAAAAAGTGCTCTCAGCGGAAGCCTTTGGGTACACCTGAACTCCCTGGGGGAGCCTTTACGCAACCCCACACTCAACAGGACTCTGCGTCTTCACTCTTTCCTAACAACCCTAAACATAACCCTAACCGCAACAAGAAGCTGAACCCGAGTTAGACCCGAAAAAACACGTACGGTGCCACTTTCTGCCATCAAAAAGTGCTCTCAGCGGAAGCCTTTGGGTACACCTGAACTCCCTGGGGGAGCCTTTACGCAACCCCACACTCAACAGGACTCTGCGTCTTCACTCTTTCCTAACAACCCTAAACATAACCCTAACCGCAACAAGAAGCTGAACCCGAGTTAGACCCGAAAAAACACGTACGGTGCCACTTTCTGCCATCAAAAAGTGCTCTCAGCGGAAGCCTTTGGGTACACCTGAACTCCCTGGGGGAGCCTTTACGCAACCCCACACTCAACAGGACTCTGCGTCTTCACTCTTTCCTAACAACCCTAAACATAACCCTAACCGCAACAAGAAGCTGAACCCGAGTTAGACCCGAAAAAACACGTACGGTGCCACTTTCTGCCATCCAAAAGTGCTCTCAGCGGAAGCCTTTGGGTACACCTGAACTCCCTGGGGGAGCCTTTACGCAACCGCACAGTCAACAGGACTCTGCGTCTTCACTCTTTCCTAACAACCCTAAACATAACCCTAACCGCAACAAGAAGCTGAACCCGAGTTAGACCCGAAAAAACACGTACGGTGCCACTTTCTGCCATCAAAAAGTGCTCTCAGCGGAAGCCTTTGGGTACACCTGAACTCCCTGGGGGAGCCTTTACGCAACCCCACACTCAACAGGACTCTGCGTCTTCGCTCTTTCCTAACAACCCTAAACATAACCCTAACCGCAACAAGAAGCTGAACCCGAGTTAGACCCGAAAAAACACGTACGGTGCCACTTTCTGCCATCAAAAAGTGCTCTCAGCGGAAGCCTTTGGGTACACCTGAACTCCCTGGGGGAGCCTTTACGCAACCCCACACTCAACAGGACTCTGCGTCTTCACTCTTTCCTAACAACCCTAAACATAACCCTAACAGGAACAAGAAGCTCAACCCGAGTTAGACCCGAAAAAACACGTACGGTGCCACTTTCTGCCATCAAAAAGTGCTCTCAGCGGAAGCCTTTGGGTACACCTGAACTCCCTGGGGGAGCCTTTACACAACCCCACACTCAACAGGACTCTGCGTCTTCACTCTTTCCTAACAACCCTAAACATAACCCTAACCGCAACAAGAAGCTGAACCCGAGTTAGACCCGAAAAAACACGTACGGTGCCACTTTCTGCCATCAAAAAGTGCTCTCAGCGGAAGCCTTTGGGTACACCTGAACTCCCTGGGGGAGCCTTTACGCAACCGCACACTCAACAGGACTCTGCGTCTTCACTCTTTCCTAACAACCCTAAACATAACCCTAACCGCAACAAGAAGCTCAACCCGAGTTAGACCCGAAAAAACACGTACGGTGCCACTTTCTGCCATCAAAAAGTGCTCTCAGCGGAAGCCTTTGGGTACACCTGAACTCCCTGGGGGAGCCTTTACGCAACCCCACACTCAACAGGACTCTGCGTCTTCACTCTTTCCTAACAACCCTAAACATAACCCTAACCGCAACAAGAAGCTGAACCCGAGTTAGACCCGAAAAAACACGTACGGTGCCACTTTCTGCCATCAAAAAGTGCTCTCAGCGGAAGCCTTTGGGTACACGTGAACTCCCTGGGGGAGCCTTTACGCAACCCCACACTCAACAGGACTCTGCGTCTTCACTCTTTCCTAACAACCCTAAACATAACCCTAACCGCAACAAGAAGCTCAACCCGAGTTAGACCCGAAAAAACACGTACGGTGCCACTTTCTGCCATCAAAAAGTGCTCTCAGCGGAAGCCTTTGGGTACACCTGAACTCCCTGGGGGAGCCTTTACGCAACCCCACACTCAACAGGACTCTGCGTCTTCACTCTTTCCTAACAACCCTAAACATAACCCTAACCGCAACAAGAAGCTCAACCCGAGTTAGACCCGAAAAAACACGTACGGTGCCACTTTCTGCCATCAAAAAGTGCTCTCAGCGGAAGCCTTTGGGTACACCTGAACTCCCTGGCGGAGCCTTTACGCAACCCCACACTCAACAGGACTCTGCGTCTTCACTCTTTCCTAACAACCCTAAACATAACCCTAACCGCAACAAGAAGCTCAACCCGAGTTAGACCCGAAAAAACACGTACGGTGCCACTTTCTGCCATCAAAAAGTGCTCTCAGCGGAAGCCTTTGGGTACACCTGAACTCCCTGGGGGAGCCTTTACGCAACCCCACACTCAACAGGACTCTGCGTCTTCACTCTTTCCTAACAACCCTAAACATAACCCTAACCGCAACAAGAAGCTGAACCCGAGTTAGACCCGAAAAAACACGTACGGTGCCACTTTCTGCCATCCAAAAGTGCTCTCAGTGGAAGCCTTTGGGTACACCTGAACTCCCTGGGGGAGCCTTTACGCAATCGCACAGTCAACAGGACTCTGCGTCTTCACTCTTTCCTAACAACCCTAAACATAACCCTAACCGCAACAAGAAGCTGAACCTGAGTTAGACCCGAAAAAACACGTACGGTGCCACTTTCTGCCATCAAAAAGTGCTCTCAGCGGAAGCCTTTGGGTACACGTGAACTCCCTGGGGGAGCCTTTACGCAACCCCACACTCAACAGGACTCTGCGTCTTCACTCTTTCCTAACAACCCTAAACATAACCCTAACCGCAACAAGAAGCTGAACCCGAGTTAGACCCGAAAAAACACGTACGGTGCCACTTTCTGCCATCAAAAAGTGCTCTCAGCGGAAGCCTTTGGGTACACCTGAACTCCCTGGAGGAGCCTTTACGCAACCCCACACTCAACAGGACTCTGCGTCTTCACTCTTTCCTAACAACCCTAAACATAACCCTAACCGCAACAAGAAGCTGAACCCGAGTTAGACCCGAAAAAACACGTACGGTGCCACTTTCTGCCATCCAAAAGTGCTCTCAGCGGAAGCCTTTGGGTACACCTGAACTCCCTGGGGGAGCCTTTACGCAACCCCACACTCAACAGGACTCTGCGTCTTCACTCTTTCCTAACAACCCTAAACATAACCCTAACCGCAACAAGAAGCTGAACCCGAGTTAGACCCGAAAAAACACGTACGGTGCCACTTTCTGCCATCAAAAAGTGCTCTCAGCGGAAGCCTTTGGGTACACCTGAACTCCCTGGGGGAGCCTTTACGCAACCCCACACTCAACAGGACTCTGCGTCTTCACTCTTTCCTAACAACCCTAAACATAACCCTAACCGCAACAAGAAGCTGAACCCGAGTTAGACCCGAAAAAACACGTACGGTGCCACTTTCTGCCATCAAAAAGTGCTCTCAGCGGAAGCCTTTGGGTACACGTGAACTTCCTGGGGGAGCCGTTACGCAACCCCACACTCAACAGGACTCTGCGTCTTCACTCTTTCCTAACAACCCTAAACATAACCCTAACCGCAACAAGAAGCTGAACCCGAGTTAGACCCGAAAAAACACGTACGGTGCCACTTTCTGCCATCAAAAAGTGCTCTCAGCGGAAGCCTTTGGGTACACCTGAACTCCCTGGGGGAGCCTTTACGCAACCCCACACTCAACAGGACTCTGCGTCTTCGCTCTTTCCTAACAACCCTAAACATAACCCTAACCGCAACAAGAAGCTGAACCCGAGTTAGACCCGAAAAAACACGTACGATGCCACTTTCTGCCATCAAAAAGTGCTCTCAGCGGAAGCCTTTGGGTACACCTGAACTCCCTGGGGGCGCCTTTACGCAACCCCACACTCAACAGGACTCTGCGTCTTCACTCTTTCCTAACAACCCTAAACATAACCCTAACCGCAACAAGAAGCTGAACCCGAGTTAGACCCGAAAAAACACGTACGGTGCCACTTTCTGCCATCAAAAAGTGCTCTCAGCGGAAGCCTTTGGGTACACCTGAACTCCCTGGGGGAGCCTTTACGCAACCCCACACTCAACAAGACTCTGCGTCTTCACTCTTTCCTAACAACCCTAAACATAACCCTAACCGCAACAAGAAGCTGAACCCGAGTTAGACCCGAAAAAACACGTACGGTGCCACTTTCTGCCATCCAAAAGTGCTCTCAGCGGAAGCCTTTGGGTACACCTGAACTCCCTGGGGGAGCCTTTACGCAACCCCGCACTCAACAGGACTCTGCGTCTTCACTCTTTCCTAACAACCCTAAACATAACCCTAACCGCAACAAGAAGCTGAACCCGAGTTAGACCCGAAAAAACACGTACGGTGCCACTTTCTGCCATCCAAAAGTGCTCTCAGCGGAAGCCTTTGGGTACACCTGAACTCCCTGGGGGAGCCTTTACGCAACCCCACACTCAACAGGACTCTGCGTCTTCACTCTTTCCTAACAACCCTAAACATAACCCTAACCGCAACAAGAAGCTGAACCCAAGTTAGACCCGAAAAAACACGTACGGTGCCACTTTCTGCCATCAAAAAGTGCTCTCAGCGGAAGCCTTTGGGTACACCTGAACTCCCTGGGGGAGCCTTTACGCAACCCCACACTCAACAGGACTCTGCGTCTTCACTCTTTCCTAACAACCCTAAACATAACCCTAACCGCAACAAGAAGCTGAACCCGAGTTAGACCCGAAAAAACACGTACGGTGCCACTTTCTGCCATCAAAAAGTGCTCTCAGCGGAAGCCTTTGGGTACACCTGAACTCCCTGGGGGAGCCTTTACGCAACCCCACACTCAACAGGACTCTGCGTCTTCACTCTTTCCTAACAACCCTAAACATAACCCTAACCGCAACAAGAAGCTGAACCCGAGTTAGACCCGAAAAAACACGTACGGTGCCACTTTCTGCCATCAAAAAGTGCTCTCAGCGGAAGCCTTTGGGTACACCTGAACTCCCTGGGGGAGCCTTTACGCAACCCCACACTCAACAGGACTCTGCGTCTTCGCTCTTTCCTAACAACCCTAAACATAACCCTAACCGCAACAAGAAGCTGAACCCGAGTTAGACCCGAAAAAACACGTACGATGCCACTTTCTGCCATCAAAAAGTGCTCTCAGCGGAAGCCTTTGGGTACACCTGAACTCCCTGGGGGAGCCTTTACGCAACCGCACACTCAACAGGACTCTGCGTCTTCACTCTTTCCTAACAACCCTAAACATAACCCTAACCGCAACAAGAAGCTGAACCCGAGTTAGACCCGAAAAAACACGTACGGTGCCACTTTCTGCCATCAAAAAGTGCTCTCAGCGGAAGCCTTTGGGTACACCTGAACTCCCTGGGGGAGCCTTTACGCAACCCCACACTCAACAGGACTCTGCGTCTTCACTCTTTCCTAACAACCCTAAACATAACCCTAACCGCAACAAGAAGCTGAACCCGAGTTAGACCCGAAAAAACACGTACGGTGCCACTTTCTGCCATCAAAAAGTGCTCTCAGCGGAAGCCTTTGGGTACACCTGAACTCCCTGGGGGAGCCTTTACGCAACCGCACACTCAACAGGACTCTGCGTCTTCACTCTTTCCTAACAACCCTAAACATAACCCTAACCGCAACAAGAAGCTGAACCCGAGTTAGACCCGAAAAAACACGTACGGTGCCACTTTCTGCCATCCAAAAGTGCTCTCAGCGGAAGCCTTTGGGTACACCTGAACTCCCTGGGGGAGCCTTTACGCAACCCCACACTCAACAGGACTCTGCGTCTTCACTCTTTCCTAACAACCCTAAACATAACCCTAACCGCAACAAGAAGCTGAACCCGAGTTAGACCCGAAAAAACACGTACGGTGCCACTTTCTGCCATCAAAAAGTGCTCTCAGCGGAAGCCTTTGGGTACACCTGAACTCCCTGGGGGAGCCTTTACGCAACCCCACACTCAACAGGACTCTGCGTCTTCACTCTTTCCTAACAACCCTAAACATAACCCTAACCGCAACAAGAAGCTGAACCCGAGTTAGACCCGAAAAAACACGTACGGTGCCACTTTCTGCCATCAAAAAGTGCTCTCAGCGGAAGCCTTTGGGTACACCTGAACTCCCTGGGGGAGCCTTTACGCAACCCCACACTCAACAGGACTCTGCGTCTTCACTCTTTCCTAACAACCCTAAACATAACCCTAACCGCAACAAGAAGCTGAACCCGAGTTAGACCCGAAAAAACACGTACGGTGCCACTTTCTGCCATCAAAAAGTGCTCTCAGCGGAAGCCTTTGGGTACACGTGAACTCCCTGGGGGAGCCTTTACGCAACCCCACACTCAACAGGACTCTGCGCCTTCACTCTTTCCTAACAACCCTAAACATAACCCTAACCGCAACAAGAAGCTGAACCCGAGTTAGACCCGAAAAAACACGTACGGTGCCACTTTCTGCCATCCAAAAGTGCTCTCAGCGGAAGCCTTTGGGTACACCTGAACTCCCTGGGGGAGCCTTTACGCAACCCCACACTCAACAGGACTCTGCGTCTTCACTCTTTCCTAACAACCCTAAACATAACCCTAACCGCAACAAGAAGCTGAACCCGAGTTAGACCCGAAAAAACACGTACGGTGCCACTTTCTGCCATCAAAAAGTGCTCTCAGCGGAAGCCTTTGGGTACACGTGAACTCCCTGGGGGAGCCTTTACGCAACCCCACACTCAACAGGACTCTGCGCCTTCACTCTTTCCTAACAACCCTAAACATAACCCTAACCGCAACAAGAAGCTGAACCCGAGTTAGACCCGAAAAAACACGTACGGTGCCACTTTCTGCCATCCAAAAGTGCTCTCAGCGGAAGCCTTTGGGTACACCTGAACTCCCTGGGGGAGCCTTTACGCAACCCCACACTCAACAGGACTCTGCGTCTTCACTCTTTCCTAACAACCCTAAACATAACCCTAACCGCAACAAGAAGCTGAACCCGAGTTAGACCCGAAAAAACACGTACGGTGCCACTTTCTGCCATCAAAAAGTGCTCTCAGCGGAAGCCTTTGGGTACACCTGAACTCCCTGGGGGAGCCTTTACGCAACCCCACACTCAACAGGACTCTGCGTCTTCACTCTTTCCTAACAACCCTAAACATAACCCTAACCGCAACAAGAAGCTGAACCCGAGTTAGACCCGAAAAAACACGTACGGTGCCACTTTCTGCCATCAAAAAGTGCTCTCAGCGGAAGCCTTTGGGTACACCTGAACTCCCTGGGGGAGCCTTTACGCAACCCCACACTCAACAGGACTCTGCGTCTTCACTCTTTCCTAACAACCCTAAACATAACCCTAACCGCAACAAGAAGCTGAACCCGAGTTAGACCCGAAAAAACACGTACGGTGCCACTTTCTGCCATCAAAAAGTGCTCTCAGCGGAAGCCTTTGGGTACACGTGAACTCCCTGGGGGAGCCTTTACGCAACCCCACACTCAACAGGACTCTGCGCCTTCACTCTTTCCTAACAACCCTAAACATAACCCTAACCGCAACAAGAAGCTGAACCCGAGTTAGACCCGAAAAAACACGTACGGTGCCACTTTCTGCCATCCAAAAGTGCTCTCAGCGGAAGCCTTTGGGTACACCTGAACTCCCTGGGGGAGCCTTTACGCAACCCCACACTCAACAGGACTCTGCGTCTTCACTCTTTCCTAACAACCCTAAACATAACCCTAACCGCAACAAGAAGCTGAACCCGAGTTAGACCCGAAAAAACACGTACGGTGCCACTTTCTGCCATCAAAAAGTGCTCTCAGCGGAAGCCTTTGGGTACACGTGAACTCCCTGGGGGAGCCTTTACGCAACCCCACACTCAACAGGACTCTGCGCCTTCACTCTTTCCTAACAACCCTAAACATAACCCTAACCGCAACAAGAAGCTGAACCCGAGTTAGACCCGAAAAAACACGTACGGTGCCACTTTCTGCCATCCAAAAGTGCTCTCAGCGGAAGCCTTTGGGTACACCTGAACTCCCTGGGGGAGCCTTTACGCAACCCCACACTCAACAGGACTCTGCGTCTTCACTCTTTCCTAACAACCCTAAACATAACCCTAACCGCAACAAGAAGCTGAACCCGAGTTAGACCCGAAAAAACACGTACGGTGCCACTTTCTGCCATCAAAAAGTGCTCTCAGCGGAAGCCTTTGGGTACACCTGAACTCCCTGGGGGAGCCTTTACGCAACCCCACACTCAACAGGACTCTGCGTCTTCACTCTTTCCTAACAACCCTAAACATAACCCTAACCGCAACAAGAAGCTGAACCCGAGTTAGACCCGAAAAAACACGTACGGTGCCACTTTCTGCCATCAAAAAGTGCTCTCAGCGGAAGCCTTTGGGAACACCTGAACTCCCTGGGGGAGCCTTTACACAACCCCACACTCAACAGGACTCTGCGTCTTCACTCTTTCCTAACAACCCTAAACATAAGCCTAACCGGAACAAGAAGCTCAACCCGAGTTAGACCCGAAAAAACACGTACGGTGCCACTTTCTGCCATCAAAAAGTGCTCTCAGCGGAAGCCTTTGGGTACACCTGAACTCCCTGGGGGAGCCTTTACGCAACCCCACACTCAACAGGACTCTGCGTCTTCACTCTTTCCTAACAACCCTAAACATAACCCTAACCGCAACAAGAAGCTGAACCCGAGTTAGACCCGAAAAAACACGTACGGTGCCACTTTCTGCCATCCAAAAGTGCTCTCAGCGGAAGCCTTTGGGTACACGTGAACTCCCTGGGGGAGCCTTTACGCAACCCCACACTCAACAGGACTCTGCGTCTTCGCTCTTTCCTAACAACCCTAAACATAACCCTAACTGCAACAAGAAGCTGAACCCGAGTTAGACCCGAAAAAACACGTACGGTGCCACTTTCTGCCATCAAAAAGTGCTCTCAGCGGAAGCCTTTGGGTACACCTGAACTCCCTGGGGGAGCCTTTACGCAACCCCACACTCAACAGGACTCTGCGTCTTCACTCTTTCCTAACAACCCTAAACATAACCCTAACCGCAACAAGAAGCTGAACCCGAGTTAGACCCGAAAAAACACGTACGGTGCCACTTTCTGCCATCAAAAAGTGCTCTCAGCGGAAGCCTTTGGGTACACCTGAACTCCCTGGGGGAGCCTTTACGCAACCCCACACTCAACAGGACTCTGCGTCTTCACTCTTTCCTAACAACCCTAAACATAACCCTAACCGCAACAAGAAGCTGAACCCGAGTTAGACCCGAAAAAACACGTACAGTGCCACTTTCTGCCATCAAAAAGTGCTCTCAGCGGAAGCCTTTGGGTACACCTGAACTCCCTGGGGGAGCCTTTACGCAACCCCACACTCAACAGGACTCTGCGTCTTCACTCTTTCCTAACAACCCTAAACATAACCCTAACCGCAACAAGAAGCTGAACCCGAGTTAGACCCGAAAAAACACGTACGATGCCACTTTCTGCCATCAAAAAGTGCTCTCAGCGGAAGCCTTTGGGTACACCTGAACTCCCTGGGGGAGCCTTTACGCAACCGCACACTCAACAGGACTCTGCGTCTTCACTCTTTCCTAACAACCCTAAACATAACCCTAACCGCAACAAGAAGCTGAACCCGAGTTAGACCCGAAAAAACACGTACGGTGCCACTTTCTGCCATCCAAAAGTGCTCTCAGCGGAAGCCTTTGGGTACACCTGAACTCCCTGGGGGAGCCTTTACGCAACCCCACACTCAACAGGACTCTGCGTCTTCACTCTTTCCTAACAACCCTAAACATAACCCTAACCGCAACAAGAAGCTGAACCCGAGTTAGACCCGAAAAAACACGTACGGTGCCACTTTCTGCCATCAAAAAGTGCTCTCAGCGGAAGCCTTTGGGTACACCTGAACTCCCTGGGGGAGCCTTTACGCAACCCCGCACTCAACAGGACTCTGCGTCTTCACTCTTTCCTAACAACCCTAAACATAACCCTAACCGCAACAAGAAGCTGAACCCGAGTTAGACCCGAAAAAACACGTACGGTGCCACTTTCTGCCATCAAAAAGTGCTCTCAGCGGAAGCCTTTGGGTACACCTGAACTCCCTGGGGGAGCCTTTACGCAACCCCACACTCAACAGGACTCTGCGTCTTCACTCTTTCCTAACAACCCTAAACATAACCCTAACCGCAACAAGAAGCTCAACCCGAGTTAGACCCGAAAAAACACGTACGGTGCCACTTTCTGCCATCCAAAAGTGCTCTCAGCGGAAGCCTTTGGGTACACCTGAACTCCCTGGGGGAGCCTTTACGCAACCCCACACTCAACAGGACTCTGCGTCTTCACTCTTTCCTAACAACCCTAAACATAACCCTAACCGCAACAAGAAGCTCAACCCGAGTTAGACCCGAAAAAACACGTACGGTGCCACTTTCTGCCATCAAAAAGTGCTCTCAGCGGAAGCCTTTGGGTACACCTGAACTCCCTGGGGGAGCCTTTACGCAACCCCACACTCAACAGGACTCTGCGTCTTCACTCTTTCCTAACAACCCTAAACATAACCCTAACCGCAACAAGAAGCTGAACCCGATTTAGACCCGAAAAAACACGTACGGTGCCACTTTCTGCCATCAAAAAGTGCTCTCAGCGGAAGCCTTTGGGTACACCTGAACTCCCTTGGGGAGCCTTTACGCAACCCCACACTCAACAGGACTCTGCGTCTTCGCTCTTTCCTAACAACCCTAAACATAACCCTAACCGCAACAAGAAGCTGAACCCGAGTTAGACCCGAAAAAACACGTACGGTGCCACTTTCTGCCATCAAAAAGTGCTCTCAGCGGAAGCCTTTGGGTACACCTGAACTCCCTGGGGGAGCCTTTACGCAACCCCACACTCAACAGGACTCTGCGTCTTCACTCTTTCCTAACAACCCTAAACATAACCCTAACCGCAACAAGAAGCTCAACCCGAGTTAGACCCGAAAAAACACGTACGGTGCCACTTTCTGCCATCCAAAAGTGCTCTCAGCGGAAGCCTTTGGGTACACCTGAACTCCCTGGGGGAGCCTTTACGCAACCCCACACTCAACAGGACTCTGCGTCTTCACTCTTTCCTAACAACCCTAAACATAACCCTAACCGCAACAAGAAGCTGAACCCGAGTTAGACCCGAAAAAACACGTACGGTGCCACTTTCTGCCATCAAAAAGTGCTCTCAGCGGAAGCCTTTGGGTACACGTGAACTCCCTGGGGGAGCCTTTACGCAACCCCACACTCAACAGGACTCTGCGTCTTCACTCTTTCCTAACAACCCTAAACATAACCCTAACCGCAACAAGAAGCTGAACCCGAGTTAGACCCGAAAAAACACGTACGGTGCCACTTTCTGCCATCAAAAAGTGCTCTCAGCGGAAGCCTTTGGGTACACCTGAACTCCCTGGGGGAGCCTTTACGCAACCCCACACTCAACAGGACTCTGCGTCTTCACTCTTTCCTAACAACCCTAAACATAACCCTAACCGCAACAAGAAGCTCAACCCGAGTTAGACCCGAAAAAACACGTACGGTGCCACTTTCTGCCATCAAAAAGTGCTCTCAGCGGAAGCCTTTGGGTACACCTGAACTCCCTGGGGGAGCCTTTACGCAACCCCACACTCAACAGGACTCTGCGTCTTCACTCTTTCCTAACAACCCTAAACATAACCCTAACCGCAACAAGAAGCTGAACCCGATTTAGACCCGAAAAAACACGTACGGTGCCACTTTCTGCCATCAAAAAGTGCTCTCAGCGGAAGCCTTTGGGTACACCTGAACTCCCTGGGGGAGCCTTTACGCAACCCCACACTCAACAGGACTCTGCGTCTTCGCTCTTTCCTAACAACCCTAAACATAAGCCTAACCGGAACAAGAAGCTCAACCCGAGTTAGACCCGAAAAAACACGTACGGTGCCACTTTCTGCCATCAAAAAGTGCTCTCAGCGGAAGCCTTTGGGTACACCTGAACTCCCTGGGGGAGCCTTTACGCAACCCCACACTCAACAGGACTCTGCGTCTTCGCTCTTTCCTAACAACCCTAAACATAACCCTAACCGCAACAAGAAGCTGAACCCGAGTTAGACCCGAAAAAACACGTACGGTGCCACTTTCTGCCATCAAAAAGTGCTCTCAGCGGAAGCCTTTGGGTACACCTGAACTCCCTGGGGGAGCCTTTACGCAACCCCACACTCAACAGGACTCTGCGTCTTCACTCTTTCCTAACAACCCTAAACATAACCCTAACCGCAACAAGAAGCTCAACCCGAGTTAGACCCGAAAAAACACGTACGGTGCCACTTTCTGCCATCAAAAAGTGCTCTCAGCGGAAGCCTTTGGGTACACCTGAACTCCCTGGGGGAGCCTTTACGCAACCCCACACTCAACAGGACTCTGCGTTTTCACTCTTTCCTAACAACCCTAAACATAACCCTAACCGCAACAAGAAGCTGAACCCGAGTTAGACCCGAAAAAACACGTACGGTGCCACTTTCTGCCATCAAAAAGTGCTCTCAGCGGAAGCCTTTGGGTACACCTGAACTCCCTGGGGGAGCCTTTACGCAACCGCACACTCAACAGGACTCTGCGTCTTCACTCTTTCCTAACAACCCTAAACATAACCCTAACCGCAACAAGAAGCTGAACCCGAGTTAGACCCGAAAAAACACGTACGGTGCCACTTTCTGCCATCAAAAAGTGCTCTCAGCGGAAGCCTTTGGGTACACCTGAACTCCCTGGGGGAGCCTTTACGCAACCCCACACTCAACAGGACTCTGCGTCTTCACTCTTTCCTAACAACCCTAAACATAACCCTAACTGCAACAAGAAGCTGAACCCGAGTTAGACCCGAAAAAACACGTACGGTGCCACTTTCTGCCATCAAAAAGTGCTCTCAGCGGAAGCCTTTGGGTACACCTGAACTCCCTGGGGGAGCCTTTACGCAACCCCACACTCAACAGGACTCTGCGTCTTCACTCTTTCCTAACAACCCTAAACATAACCCTAACCGCAACAAGAAGCTGAACCCGAGTTAGACCCGAAAAAACACGTACGGTGCCACTTTCTGCCATCAAAAAGTGCTCTCAGCGGAAGCCTTTGGGTACACCTGAACTCCCTGGGGGAGCCTTTACGCAACCCCACACTCAACAGGACTCTGCGTTTTCACTCTTTCCTAACAACCCTAAACATAACCCTAACCGCAACAAGAAGCTGAACCCGAGTTAGACCCGAAAAAACACGTACGGTGCCACTTTCTGCCATCAAAAAGTGCTCTCAGCGGAAGCCTTTGGGTACACCTGAACTCCCTGGGGGAGCCTTTACGCAACCGCACACTCAACAGGACTCTGCGTCTTCACTCTTTCCTAACAACCCTAAACATAACCCTAACCGCAACAAGAAGCTGAACCCGAGTTAGACCCGAAAAAACACGTACGGTGCCACTTTCTGCCATCAAAAAGTGCTCTCAGCGGAAGCCTTTGGGTACACCTGAACTCCCTGGGGGAGCCTTTACGCAACCCCACACTCAACAGGACTCTGCGTCTTCACTCTTTCCTAACAACCCTAAACATAACCCTAACTGCAACAAGAAGCTGAACCCGAGTTAGACCCGAAAAAACACGTACGGTGCCACTTTCTGCCATCAAAAAGTGCTCTCAGCGGAAGCCTTTGGGTACACCTGAACTCCCTGGGGGAGCCTTTACGCAACCCCACACTCAACAGGACTCTGCGTCTTCACTCTTTCCTAACAACCCTAAACATAACCCTAACCGCAACAAGAAGCTGAACCCGATTTAGACCCGAAAAAACACGTACGGTGCCACTTTCTGCCATCAAAAAGTGCTCTCAGCGGAAGCCTTTGGGTACACCTGAACTCCCTGGGGGAGCCTTTACGCAACCCCACACTCAACAGGACTCTGCGTCTTCGCTCTTTCCTAACAACCCTAAACATAAGCCTAACCGGAACAAGAAGCTCAACCCGAGTTAGACCCGAAAAAACACGTACGGTGCCACTTTCTGCCATCAAAAAGTGCTCTCAGCGGAAGCCTTTGGGTACACCTGAACTCCCTGGGGGAGCCTTTACGCAACCCCACACTCAACAGGACTCTGCGTCTTCGCTCTTTCCTAACAACCCTAAACATAACCCTAACCGCAACAAGAAGCTGAACCCGAGTTAGACCCGAAAAAACACGTACGGTGCCACTTTCTGCCATCAAAAAGTGCTCTCAGCGGAAGCCTTTGGGTACACCTGAACTCCCTGGGGGAGCCTTTACGCAACCCCACACTCAACAGGACTCTGCGTCTTCACTCTTTCCTAACAACCCTAAACATAACCCTAACCGCAACAAGAAGCTGAACCCGAGTTAGACCCGAAAAAACACGTACGGTGCCACTTTCTGCCATCAAAAAGTGCTCTCAGCGGAAGCCTTTGGGTACACCTGAACTCCCTGGGGGAGCCTTTACGCAACCCCACACTCAACAGGACTCTGCGTTTTCACTCTTTCCTAACAACCCTAAACATAACCCTAACCGCAACAAGAAGCTGAACCCGAGTTAGACCCGAAAAAACACGTACGGTGCCACTTTCTGCCATCAAAAAGTGCTCTCAGCGGAAGCCTTTGGGTACACCTGAACTCCCTGGGGGAGCCTTTACGCAACCGCACACTCAACAGGACTCTGCGTCTTCACTCTTTCCTAACAACCCTAAACATAACCCTAACCGCAACAAGAAGCTGAACCCGAGTTAGACCCGAAAAAACACGTACGGTGCCACTTTCTGCCATCAAAAAGTGCTCTCAGCGGAAGCCTTTGGGTACACCTGAACTCCCTGGGGGAGCCTTTACGCAACCCCACACTCAACAGGACTCTGCGTCTTCACTCTTTCCTAACAACCCTAAACATAACCCTAACTGCAACAAGAAGCTGAACCCGAGTTAGACCCGAAAAAACACGTACGGTGCCACTTTCTGCCATCAAAAAGTGCTCTCAGCGGAAGCCTTTGGGTACACCTGAACTCCCTGGGGGAGCCTTTACGCAACCCCACACTCAACAGGACTCTGCGTCTTCACTCTTTCCTAACAACCCTAAACATAACCCTAACCGGAACAAGAAGCTGAACCCGAGTTAGACCCGAAAAAACACGTACGGTGCCACTTTCTGCCATCAAAAAGTGCTCTCAGCGGAAGCCTTTGGGTACACCTGAACTCCCTGGGGGAGCCTTTACGCAACCCCACACTCAACAGGACTCTGCGTCTTCACTCTTTCCTAACAACCCTAAACATAACCCTAACCGCAACAAGAAGCTGAACCCGAGTTAGACCCGAAAAAACACGTACGGTGCCACTTTCTGCCATCAAAAAGTGCTCTCAGCGGAAGCCTTTGGGTACACGTGAACTCCCTGGGGGAGCCTTTACGCAACCCCACACTCAACAGGACTCTGCGTCTTCACTCTTTCCTAACAACCCTAAACATAACCCTAACCGCAACAAGAAGCTGAACCCGAGTTAGACCCGAAAAAACACGTACGGTGCCACTTTCTGCCATCAAAAAGTGCTCTCAGCGGAAGCCTTTGGGTACACCTGAACTCCCTGGGGGAGCCTTTACGCAACCCCACACTCAACAGGACTCTGCGTCTTCACTCTTTCCTAACAACCCTAAACATAACCCTAACCGCAACAAGAAGCTGAACCTGAGTTAGACCCGAAAAAACACGTACGGTGCCACTTTCTGCCATCAAAAAGTGCTCTCAGCGGAAGCCTTTGGGTACACCTGAACTCCCTGGGGGAGCCTTTACGCAACCCCACACTCAACAGGACTCTGCGTCTTCACTCTTTCCTAACAACCCTAAACATAACCCTAACCGCAACAAGAAGCTGAACCCGAGTTAGACCCGAAAAAACACGTACGGTGCCACTTTCTGCCATCCAAAAGTGCTCTCAGCGGAAGCCTTTGGGTACACCTGAACTCCCTGGGGGAGCCTTTACGCAACCCCACACTCAACAGGACTCTGCGTCTTCACTCTTTCCTAACAACCCTAAACATAACCCTAACCGCAACAAGAAGCTGAACCCGAGTTAGACCCGAAAAAACACGTACGGTGCCACTTTCTGCCATCAAAAAGTGCTCTCAGCGGAAGCCTTTGGGTACACCTGAACTCCCTGGGGGAGCCTTTACGCAACCCCACACTCAACAGGACTCTGCGTTTTCACTCTTTCCTAACAACCCTAAACATAACCCTAACCGCAACAAGAAGCTGAACCCGAGTTAGACCCGAAAAAACACGTACGGTGCCACTTTCTGCCATCAAAAAGTGCTCTCAGCGGAAGCCTTTGGGTACACCTGAACTCCCTGGGGGAGCCTTTACGCAACCCCACACTCAACAGGACTCTGCGTCTTCACTCTTTCCTAACAACCCTAAACATAACCCTAACCGCAACAAGAAGCTGAACCCGAGTTAGACCCGAAAAAACACGTACGGTGCCACTTTCTGCCATCAAAAAGTGCTCTCAGCGGAAGCCTTTGGGTACACCTGAACTCCCTGGGGGAGCCTTTACGCAACCCCACACTCAACAGGACTCTGCGTCTTCACTCTTTCCTAACAACCCTAAACATAACCCTAACCGCAACAAGAAGCTGAACCCGAGTTAGACCCGAAAAAACACGTACGGTGCCACTTTCTGCCATCAAAAAGTGCTCTCAGCGGAAGCCTTTGGGTACACCTGAACTCCCTGGGGGAGCCTTTACGCAACCCCACACTCAACAGGACTCTGCGTCTTCACTCTTTCCTAACAACCCTAAACATAACCCTAACCGAAACAAGAAGCTCAACCCGAGTTAGACCCGAAAAAACACGTACGGTGCCACTTTCTGCCATCAAAAAGTGCTCTCAGCGGAAGCCTTTGGGTACACCTGAACTCCCTGGGGGAGCCTTTACGCAACCCCACACTCAACAGGACTCTGCGTCTTCACTCTTTCCTAACAACCCTAAACATAACCCTAACCGCAACAAGAAGCTCAACCCGAGTTAGACCCGAAAAAACACGTACAGTGCCACTTTCTGCCATCCAAAAGTGCTCTCAGCGGAAGCCTTTGGGTACACCTGAACTCCCTGGGGGAGCCTTTACGCAACCCCACACTCAACAGGACTCTGCGTCTTCACTCTTTCCTAACAACCCTAAACATAACCCTAACCGCAACAAGAAGCTGAACCCGAGTTAGACCCGAAAAAACACGTACGGTGCCACTTTCTGCCATCAAAAAGTGCTCTCAGCGGAAGCCTTTGGGTACACGTGAACTCCCTGGGGGAGCCTTTACGCAACCCCACACTCAACAGGACTCTGCGTTTTCACTCTTTCCTAACAACCCTAAACATAACCCTAACCGCAACAAGAAGCTGAACCCGAGTTAGACCCGAAAAAACACGTACGGTGCCACTTTCTGCCATCCAAAAGTGCTCTCAGCGGAAGCCTTTGGGTACACCTGAACTCCCTGGGGGAGCCTTTACGCAACCCCACACTCAACAGGACTCTGCGTCTTCACTCTTTCCTAACAACCCTAAACATAACCCTAACTGCAACAAGAAGCTGAACCCGAGTTAGACCCGAAAAAACACGTACGGTGCCACTTTCTGCCATCAAAAAGTGCTCTCAGCGGAAGCCTTTGGGTACACCTGAACTCCCTGGGGGAGCCTTTACGCAACCCCACACTCAACAGGACTCTGCGTCTTCACTCTTTCCTAACAACCCTAAACATAACCCTAACCGCAACAAGAAGCTGAACCCGAGTTAGACCCGAAAAAACACGTACGGTGCCACTTTCTGCCATCAAAAAGTGCTCTCAGCGGAAGCCTTTGGGTACACGTGAACTCCCTGGGGGAGCCTTTACGCAACCCCACACTCAACAGGACTCTGCGTCTTCACTCTTTCCTAACAACCCTAAACATAACCCTAACCGCAACAAGAAGCTCAACCCGAGTTAGACCCGAAAAAACACGTACGGTGCCACTTTCTGCCATCAAAAAGTGCTCTCAGCGGAAGCCTTTGGGTACACCTGAACTCCCTGGCGGAGCCTTTACGCAACCCCACACTCAACAGGACTCTGAGTCTTCACTCTTTCCTAACAACCCTAAACATAACCCTAACCGCAACAAGAAGCTGAACCCGAGTTAGACCCGAAAAAACACGTACGGTGCCACTTTCTGCCATCAAAAAGTGCTCTCAGCGGAAGCCTTTGGGTACACCTGAACTCCCTGGGGGAGCCTTTACGCAACCCCACACTCAACAGGACTCTGCGTCTTCACTCTTTCCTAACAACCCTAAACATAACCCTAACCGCAACAAGAAGCTGAACCCGAGTTAGACCCGAAAAAACACGTACGGTGCCACTTTCTGCCATCAAAAAGTGCTCTCAGCGGAAGCCTTTGGGTACACGTGAACTCCCTGGGGGAGCCTTTACGCAACCCCACACTCAACAGGACTCTGCGTCTTCACTCTTTCCTAACAACCCTAAACATAACCCTAACCGCAACAAGAAGCTGAACCCGAGTTAGACCTGAAAAAACACGTACGGTGCCACTTTCTGCTATCAAAAAGTGCTCTCAGCGGAAGCCTTTGGGTACACCTGAACTCCCTGGGGGAGCCTTTACGCAACCCCACACTCAACAGGACTCTGCGTCTTCACTCTTTCCTAACAACCCTAAACATAACCCTAACCGCAACAAGAAGCTGAACCCGAGTTAGACCCGAAAAAACACGTACGGTGCCACTTTCTGCCATCAAAAAGTGCTCTCAGCGGAAGCCTTTGGGTACACCTGAACTCCCTGGGGGAGCCTTTACGCAACCCCACACTCAACAGGACTCTGCGTCTTCACTCTTTCCTAACAACCCTAAACATAACCCTAACCGCAACAAGAAGCTCAACCCGAGTTAGACCCGAAAAAACACGTACGGTGCCACTTTCTGCCATCAAAAAGTGCTCTCAGCGGAAGCCTTTGGGTACACCTGAACTCCCTGGGGGAGCCTTTACGCAACCCCACACTCAACAGGACTCTGCGTCTTCACTCTTTCCTAACAACCCTAAACATAACCCTAACCGCAACAAGAAGCTGAACCCGAGTTAGACCCGAAAAAACACGTACGGTGCCACTTTCTGCCATCAAAAAGTGCTCTCAGCGGAAGCCTTTGGGTACACCTGAACTCCCTGGGGGAGCCTTTACGCAACCCCACACTCAACAGGACTCTGCGTCTTCGCTCTTTCCTAACAACCCTAAACATAACCCTAACCGCAACAAGAAGCTGAACCCGAGTTAGACCCGAAAAAACACGTACGGTGCCACTTTCTGCCATCAAAAAGTGCTCTCAGCGGAAGCCTTTGGGTACACGTGAACTCCCTGGGGGAGCCTTTACGCAACCCCACACTCAACAGGACTCTGCGTCTTCACTCTTTCCTAACAACCCTAAACATAACCCTAACCGCAACAAGAAGCTGAACCCGAGTTAGACCCGAAAAAACACGTACGGTGCCACTTTCTGCCATCAAAAAGTGCTCTCAGCGGAAGCCTTTGGGTACACCTGAACTCCCTGGGGGAGCCTTTACGCAACCCCACACTCAACAGGACTCTGCGTCTTCACTCTTTCCTAACAACCCTAAACATAACCCTAACCGCAACAAGAAGCTCAACCCGAGTTAGACCCGAAAAAACACGTACGGTGCCACTTTCTGCCATCAAAAAGTGCTCTCAGCGGAAGCCTTTGGGTACACGTGAACTCCCTGGGGGAGCCTTTACGCAACCCCACACTCAACAGGACTCTGCGTCTTCACTCTTTCCTAACAACCCTAAACATAACCCTAACCGCAACAAGAAGCTGAACCCGAGTTAGACCCGAAAAAGCACGTACGGTGCCACTTTCTGCCATCAAAAAGTGCTCTCAGCGGAAGCCTTTGGGTACACGTGAACTCCCTGGGGGAGCCTTTACGCAACCCCACACTCAACAGGACTCTGCGTCTTCACTCTTTCCTAACAACCCTAAACATAACCCTAACCGCAACAAGAAGCTGAACCCGAGTTAGACCCGAAAAAACACGTACGGTGCCACTTTCTGCCATCAAAAAGTGCTCTCAGCGGAAGCCTTTGGGTACACCTGAACTCCCTGGGGGAGCCTTTACGCAACCCCACACTCAACAGGACTCTGCGTCTTCACTCTTTCCTAACAACCCTAAACATAACCCTAACCGCAACAAGAAGCTGAACCCGAGTTAGACCCGAAAAAACACGTACGGTGCCACTTTCTGCCATCAAAAAGTGCTCTCAGCGGAAGCCTTTGGGTACACCTGAACTCCCTGGGGGAGCCTTTACGCAACCCCACACTCAACAGGACTCTGCGTCTTCACTCTTTCCTAACAACCCTAAACATAACCCTAACCGCAACAAGAAGCTCAACCCGAGTTAGACCCGAAAAAACACGTACGGTGCCACTTTCTGCCATCAAAAAGTGCTCTCAGCGGAAGCCTTTGGGTACACCTGAACTCCCTGGCGGAGCCTTTACGCAACCCCACACTCAACAGGACTCTGAGTCTTCACTCTTTCCTAACAACCCTAAACATAACCCTAACCGCAACAAGAAGCTGAACCCGAGTTAGACCCGAAAAAACACGTACGGTGCCACTTTCTGCCATCAAAAAGTGCTCTCAGCGGAAGCCTTTGGGTACACGTGAACTCCCTGGGGGAGCCTTTACGCAACCCCACACTCAACAGGACTCTGCGTCTTCACTCTTTCCTAACAACCCTAAACATAACCCTAACCGCAACAAGAAGCTGAACCCGAGTTAGACCCGAAAAAACACGTACGGTGCCACTTTCTGCCATCAAAAAGTGCTCTCAGCGGAAGCCTTTGGGTACACGTGAACTCCCTGGGGGAGCCTTTACGCAACCCCACACTCAACAGGACTCTGCGTCTTCACTCTTTCCTAACAACCCTAAACATAACCCTAACCGCAACAAGAAGCTGAACCCGAGTTAGACCCGAAAAAACACGTACGGTGCCACTTTCTGCTATCAAAAAGTGCTCTCAGCGGAAGCCTTTGGGTACACCTGAACTCCCTGGGGGAGCCTTTACGCAACCCCACACTCAACAGGACTCTGCGTCTTCGCTCTTTCCTAACAACCCTAAACATAACCCTAACCGCAACAAGAAGCTGAACCCGAGTTAGACCCGAAAAAACACGTACGGTGCCACTTTCTGCCATCAAAAAGTGCTCTCAGCGGAAGCCTTTGGGTACACGTGAACTCCCTGGGGGAGCCTTTACGCAACCCCACACTCAACAGGACTCTGCGTCTTCACTCTTTCCTAACAACCCTAAACATAACCCTAACCGCAACAAGAAGCTGAACCCGAGTTAGACCCGAAAAAACACGTACGGTGCCACTTTCTGCCATCAAAAAGTGCTCTCAGCGGAAGCCTTTGGGTACACCTGAACTCCCTGGGGGAGCCTTTACGCAACCCCACACTCAACAGGACTCTGCGTCTTCGCTCTTTCCTAACAACCCTAAACATAACCCTAACCGCAACAAGAAGCTGAACCCGAGTTAGACCCGAAAAAACACGTACGGTGCCACTTTCTGCCATCAAAAAGTGCTCTCAGCGGAAGCCTTTGGGTACACGTGAACTCCCTGGGGGAGCCTTTACGCAACCCCACACTCAACAGGACTCTGCGTCTTCACTCTTTCCTAACAACCCTAAACATAACCCTAACCGCAACAAGAAGCTGAACCCGAGTTAGACCCGAAAAAACACGTACGGTGCCACTTTCTGCCATCAAAAAGTGCTCTCAGCGGAAGCCTTTGGGTACACCTGAACTCCCTGGGGGAGCCTTTACGCAACCCCACACTCAACAGGACTCTGCGTCTTCACTCTTTCCTAACAACCCTAAACATAACCCTAACCGCAACAAGAAGCTCAACCCGAGTTAGACCCGAAAAAACACGTACGGTGCCACTTTCTGCCATCAAAAAGTGCTCTCAGCGGAAGCCTTTGGGTACACGTGAACTCCCTGGGGGAGCCTTTACGCAACCCCACACTCAACAGGACTCTGCGTCTTCACTCTTTCCTAACAACCCTAAACATAACCCTAACCGCAACAAGAAGCTGAACCCGAGTTAGACCCGAAAAAGCACGTACGGTGCCACTTTCTGCCATCAAAAAGTGCTCTCAGCGGAAGCCTTTGGGTACACGTGAACTCCCTGGGGGAGCCTTTACGCAACCCCACACTCAACAGGACTCTGCGTCTTCACTCTTTCCTAACAACCCTAAACATAACCCTAACCGCAACAAGAAGCTGAACCCGAGTTAGACCCGAAAAAACACGTACGGTGCCACTTTCTGCCATCAAAAAGTGCTCTCAGCGGAAGCCTTTGGGTACACCTGAACTCCCTGGGGGAGCCTTTACGCAACCCCACACTCAACAGGACTCTGCGTCTTCACTCTTTCCTAACAACCCTAAACATAACCCTAACCGCAACAAGAAGCTGAACCCGAGTTAGACCCGAAAAAACACGTACGGTGCCACTTTCTGCCATCAAAAAGTGCTCTCAGCGGAAGCCTTTGGGTACACCTGAACTCCCTGGGGGAGCCTTTACGCAACCCCACACTCAACAGGACTCTGCGTCTTCACTCTTTCCTAACAACCCTAAACATAACCCTAACCGCAACAAGAAGCTCAACCCGAGTTAGACCCGAAAAAACACGTACGGTGCCACTTTCTGCCATCAAAAAGTGCTCTCAGCGGAAGCCTTTGGGTACACCTGAACTCCCTGGCGGAGCCTTTACGCAACCCCACACTCAACAGGACTCTGAGTCTTCACTCTTTCCTAACAACCCTAAACATAACCCTAACCGCAACAAGAAGCTGAACCCGAGTTAGACCCGAAAAAACACGTACGGTGCCACTTTCTGCCATCAAAAAGTGCTCTCAGCGGAAGCCTTTGGGTACACCTGAACTCCCTGGGGGAGCCTTTACGCAACCCCACACTCAACAGGACTCTGCGTCTTCACTCTTTCCTAACAACCCTAAACATAACCCTAACCGCAACAAGAAGCTGAACCCGAGTTAGACCCGAAAAAACACGTACGGTGCCACTTTCTGCCATCAAAAAGTGCTCTCAGCGGAAGCCTTTGGGTACACGTGAACTCCCTGGGGGAGCCTTTACGCAACCCCACACTCAACAGGACTCTGCGTCTTCACTCTTTCCTAACAACCCTAAACATAACCCTAACCGCAACAAGAAGCTGAACCCGAGTTAGACCTGAAAAAACACGTACGGTGCCACTTTCTGCTATCAAAAAGTGCTCTCAGCGGAAGCCTTTGGGTACACCTGAACTCCCTGGGGGAGCCTTTACGCAACCCCACACTCAACAGGACTCTGCGTCTTCACTCTTTCCTAACAACCCTAAACATAACCCTAACCGCAACAAGAAGCTGAACCCGAGTTAGACCCGAAAAAACACGTACGGTGCCACTTTCTGCCATCAAAAAGTGCTCTCAGCGGAAGCCTTTGGGTACACCTGAACTCCCTGGGGGAGCCTTTACGCAACCCCACACTCAACAGGACTCTGCGTCTTCACTCTTTCCTAACAACCCTAAACATAACCCTAACCGCAACAAGAAGCTCAACCCGAGTTAGACCCGAAAAAACACGTACGGTGCCACTTTCTGCCATCAAAAAGTGCTCTCAGCGGAAGCCTTTGGGTACACCTGAACTCCCTGGGGGAGCCTTTACGCAACCCCACACTCAACAGGACTCTGCGTCTTCACTCTTTCCTAACAACCCTAAACATAACCCTAACCGCAACAAGAAGCTGAACCCGAGTTAGACCCGAAAAAACACGTACGGTGCCACTTTCTGCCATCAAAAAGTGCTCTCAGCGGAAGCCTTTGGGTACACCTGAACTCCCTGGGGGAGCCTTTACGCAACCCCACACTCAACAGGACTCTGCGTCTTCGCTCTTTCCTAACAACTCTAAACATAACCCTAACCGCAACAAGAAGCTGAACCCGAGTTAGACCCGAAAAAACACGTACGGTGCCACTTTCTGCCATCAAAAAGTGCTCTCAGCGGAAGCCTTTGGGTACACGTGAACTCCCTGGGGGAGCCTTTACGCAACCCCACACTCAACAGGACTCTGCGTCTTCACTCTTTCCTAACAACCCTAAACATAACCCTAACCGCAACAAGAAGCTGAACCCGAGTTAGACCCGAAAAAACACGTACGGTGCCACTTTCTGCCATCAAAAAGTGCTCTCAGCGGAAGCCTTTGGGTACACCTGAACTCCCTGGGGGAGCCTTTACGCAACCCCACACTCAACAGGACTCTGCGTCTTCACTCTTTCCTAACAACCCTAAACATAACCCTAACCGCAACAAGAAGCTGAACCCGAGTTAGACCCGAAAAAACACGTACGGTGCCACTTTCTGCCATCAAAAAGTGCTCTCAGCGGAAGCCTTTGGGTACACGTGAACTCCCTGGGGGAGCCTTTACGCAACCCCACACTCAACAGGACTCTGCGTCTTCACTCTTTCCTAACAACCCTAAACATAACCCTAACCGCAACAAGAAGCTGAACCCGAGTTAGACCCGAAAAAACACGTACGGTGCCACTTTCTGCCATCAAAAAGTGCTCTCAGCGGAAGCCTTTGGGTACACCTGAACTCCCTGGGGGAGCCTTTACGCAACCCCACACTCAACAGGACTCTGCGTCTTCACTCTTTCCTAACAACCCTAAACATAACCCTAACCGCAACAAGAAGCTGAACCCGAGTTAGACCCGAAAAAACACGTACGGTGCCACTTTCTGCCATCAAAAAGTGCTCTCAGCGGAAGCCTTTGGGTACACGTGAACTCCCTGGGGGAGCCTTTACGCAACCCCACACTCAACAGGACTCTGCGTCTTCACTCTTTCCTAACAACCCTAAACATAACCCTAACCGCAACAAGAAGCTGAACCCGAGTTAGACCCGAAAAAGCACGTACGGTGCCACTTTCTGCCATCAAAAAGTGCTCTCAGCGGAAGCCTTTGGGTACACGTGAACTCCCTGGGGGAGCCTTTACGCAACCCCACACTCAACAGGACTCTGCGTCTTCACTCTTTCCTAACAACCCTAAACATAACCCTAACCGCAACAAGAAGCTGAACCCGAGTTAGACCCGAAAAAACACGTACGGTGCCACTTTCTGCCATCAAAAAGTGCTCTCAGCGGAAGCCTTTGGGTACACCTGAACTCCCTGGGGGAGCCTTTACGCAACCCCACACTCAACAGGACTCTGCGTCTTCGCTCTTTCCTAACAACCCTAAACATAACCCTAACCGCAACAAGAAGCTGAACCCGAGTTAGACCCGAAAAAACACGTACGGTGCCACTTTCTGCCATCAAAAAGTGCTCTCAGCGGAAGCCTTTGGGTACACGTGAACTCCCTGGGGGAGCCTTTACGCAACCCCACACTCAACAGGACTCTGCGTCTTCACTCTTTCCTAACAACCCTAAACATAACCCTAACCGCAACAAGAAGCTGAACCCGAGTTAGACCCGAAAAAACACGTACGGTGCCACTTTCTGCCATCAAAAAGTGCTCTCAGCGGAAGCCTTTGGGTACACGTGAACTCCCTGGGGGAGCCTTTACGCAACCCCACACTCAACAGGACTCTGCGTCTTCACTCTTTCCTAACAACCCTAAACATAACCCTAACCGCAACAAGAAGCTGAACCCGAGTTAGACCCGAAAAAACACGTACGGTGCCACTTTCTGCCATCAAAAAGTGCTCTCAGCGGAAGCCTTTGGGTACACCTGAACTCCCTGGGGGAGCCTTTACGCAACCCCACACTCAACAGGACTCTGCGTCTTCACTCTTTCCTAACAACCCTAAACATAACCCTAACCGCAACAAGAAGCTCAACCCGAGTTAGACCCGAAAAAACACGTACGGTGCCACTTTCTGCCATCCAAAAGTGTTCTCAGCGGAAGCCTTTGGGTACACCTGAACTCCCTGGGGGAGCCTTTACGCAACCCCACACTCAACAGGACTCTGCGTCTTCACTCTTTCCTAACAACCCTAAACATAACCCTAACCGCAACAAGAAGCTGAACCCGAGTTAGACCCGAAAAAACACGTACGGTGCCACTTTCTGCCATCCAAAAGTGCTCTCAGCGGAAGCCTTTGGGTACACCTGAACTCCCTGGGGGAGCCTTTACGCAACCCCACACTCAACAGGACTCTGCGTCTTCGCTCTTTCCTAACAACCCTAAACATAACCCTAACCGCAACAAGAAGCTGAACCCGAGTTAGACCCGAAAAAACACGTACGGTGCCACTTTCTGCCATCAAAAAGTGCTCTCAGCGGAAGCCTTTGGGTACACGTGAACTCCCTGGGGGAGCCTTTACGCAACCCCACACTCAACAGGACTCTGCGTCTTCACTCTTTCCTAACAACCCTAAACATAACCCTAACCGCAACAAGAAGCTCAACCCGAGTTAGACCCGAAAAAACACGTACGGTGCCACTTTCTGCCATCCAAAAGTGCTCTCAGCGGAAGCCTTTGGGTACACCTGAACTCCCTGGGGGAGCCTTTACGCAACCCCACACTCAACAGGACTCTGCGTCTTCACTCTTTCCTAACAACCCTAAACATAACCCTAACCGCAACAAGAAGCTGAACCCGAGTTAGACCCGAAAAAACACGTACGGTGCCACTTTCTGCCATCAAAAAGTGCTCTCAGCGGAAGCCTTTGGGTACACCTGAACTCCCTGGGGGAGCCTTTACGCAACCCCACACTCAACAGGACTCTGCGTCTTCGCTCTTTCCTAACAACCCTAAACATAACCCTAACCGCAACAAGAAGCTGAACCCGAGTTAGACCCGAAAAAACACGTACGGTGCCACTTTCTGCCATCAAAAAGTGCTCTCAGCGGAAGCCTTTGGGTACACCTGAACTCCCTGGGGGAGCCTTTACGCAACCCCACACTCAACAGGACTCTGCGTCTTCACTCTTTCCTAACAACCCTAAACATAACCCTAACCGCAACAAGAAGCTCAACCCGAGTTAGACCCGAAAAAACACGTACGGTGCCACTTTCTGCCATCAAAACGTGCTCTCAGCGGAAGCCTTTGGGTACACCTGAACTCCCTGGGGGAGCCTTTACGCAACCCCACACTCAACAGGACTCTGCGTCTTCACTCTTTCCTAACAACCCTAAACATAACCCTAACCGCAACAAGAAGCTGAACCCGAGTTAGACCCGAAAAAACACGTACGGTGCCACTTTCTGCCATCAAAAAGTGCTCTCAGCGGAAGCCTTTGGGTACACCTGAACTCCCTGGGGGAGCCTTTACGCAACCCCACACTCAACAGGACTCTGCGTCTTCACTCTTTCCTAACAACCCTAAACATAACCCTAACCGCAACAAGAAGCTGAACCCGAGTTAGACCCGAAAAAACACGTACGGTGCCACTTTCTGCCATCAAAAAGTGCTCTCAGCGGAAGCCTTTGGGTACACCTGAACTCCCTGGGGGAGCCTTTACGCAACCCCACACTCAACAGGACTCTGCGTCTTCACTCTTTCCTAACAACCCTAAACATAACCCTAACCGCAACAAGAAGCTGAACCCGAGTTAGACCCGAAAAAACACGTACGGTGCCACTTTCTGCCATCAAAAAGTGCTCTCAGCGGAAGCCTTTGGGTACACCTGAACTCCCTGGGGGAGCCTTTACGCAACCCCACACTCAACAGGACTCTGCGTCTTCGCTCTTTCCTAACAACCCTAAACATAACCCTAACTGCAACAAGAAGCTGAACCCGAGTTAGACCCGAAAAAACACGTACGGTGCCACTTTCTGCCATCAAAAAGTGCTCTCAGCGGAAGCCTTTGGGTACACCTGAACTCCCTGGGGGAGCCTTTACGCAACCCCACACTCAACAGGACTCTGCGTCTTCACTCTTTCCTAACAACCCTAAACATAACACTAACCGCAACAAGAAGCTGAACCCGAGTTAGACCCGAAAAAACACGTACGGTGCCACTTTCTGCCATCAAAAAGTGCTCTCAGCGGAAGCCTTTGGGTACACCTGAACTCCCTGGGGGAGCCTTTACGCAACCCCACACTCAACAGGACTCTGCGTCTTCACTCTTTCCTAACAACCCTAAACATAACCCTAACCGCAACAAGAAGCTGAACCCGAGTTAGACCCGAAAAAACACGTACGGTGCCACTTTCTGCCATCCAAAAGTGCTCTCAGCGGAAGCCTTTGGGTACACCTGAACTCCCTGGGGGAGCCTTTACGCAACCCCACACTCAACAGGACTCTGCGTCTTCACTCTTTCCTAACAACCCTAAACATAACCCTAACCGCAACAAGAAGCTCAACCCGAGTTAGACCCGAAAAAACACGTACGGTGCCACTTTCTGCCATCAAAAAGTGCTCTCAGCGGAAGCCTTTGGGTACACCTGAACTCCCTGGGGAGCCTTTACGCAACCCCACACTCAACAGGACTCTGCGTCTTCGCTCTTTCCTAACAACCCTAAACATAACCCTAACCGCAACAAGAAGCTGAACCCGAGTTAGACCCGAAAAAACACGTACGGTGCCACTTTCTGCCATCAAAAAGTGCTCTCAGCGGAAGCCTTTGGGTACACCTGAACTCCCTGGGGGAGCCTTTACGCAACCCCACACTCAACAGGACTCTGCGTCTTCACTCTTTCCTAACAACCCTAAACATAACCCTAACCGCAACAAGAAGCTCAACCCGAGTTAGACCCGAAAAAACACGTACGGTGCCACTTTCTGCCATCCAAAAGTGCTCTCAGCGGAAGCCTTTGGGTACACCTGAACTCCCTGGGGGAGCCTTTACGCAACCCCACACTCAACAGGACTCTGCGTCTTCACTCTTTCCTAACAACCCTAAACATAACCCTAACCGCAACAAGAAGCTGAACCCGAGTTAGACCCGAAAAAACACGTACGGTGCCACTTTCTGCCATCAAAAAGTGCTCTCAGCGGAAGCCTTTGGGTACACGTGAACTCCCTGGGGGAGCCTTTACGCAACCCCACACTCAACAGGACTCTGCGTCTTCACTCTTTCCTAACAACCCTAAACATAACCCTAACCGCAACAAGAAGCTGAACCCGAGTTAGACCCGAAAAAACACGTACGGTGCCACTTTCTGCCATCAAAAAGTGCTCTCAGCGGAAGCCTTTGGGTACACCTGAACTCCCTGGGGGAGCCTTTACGCAACCCCACACTCAACAGGACTCTGCGTCTTCACTCTTTCCTAACAACCCTAAACATAACCCTAACCGCAACAAGAAGCTCAACCCGAGTTAGACCCGAAAAAACACGTACGGTGCCACTTTCTGCCATCAAAAAGTGCTCTCAGCGGAAGCCTTTGGGTACACCTGAACTCCCTGGGGGAGCCTTTACGCAACCCCACACTCAACAGGACTCTGCGTCTTCACTCTTTCCTAACAACCCTAAACATAACCCTAACCGCAACAAGAAGCTGAACCCGAGTTAGACCCGAAAAAACACGTACGGTGCCACTTTCTGCCATCAAAAAGTGCTCTCAGCGGAAGCCTTTGGGTACACCTGAACTCCCTGGGGGAGCCTTTACGCAACCCCACACTCAACAGGACTCTGCGTCTTCGCTCTTTCCTAACAACCCTAAACATAACCCTAACCGCAACAAGAAGCTGAACCCGAGTTAGACCCGAAAAAACACGTACGGTGCCACTTTCTGCCATCAAAAAGTGCTCTCAGCGGAAGCCTTTGGGTACACCTGAACTCCCTGGGGGAGCCTTTACGCAACCCCACACTCAACAGGACTCTGCGTCTTCACTCTTTCCTAACAACCCTAAACATAACCCTAACCGCAACAAGAAGCTGAACCCGAGTTAGACCCGAAAAAACACGTACGGTGCCACTTTCTGCCATCAAAAAGTGCTCTCAGCGGAAGCCTTTGGGTACACCTGAACTCCCTGGGGGAGCCTTTACGCAACCCCACACTCAACAGGACTCTGCGTCTTCACTCTTTCCTAACAACCCTAAACATAACCCTAACCGCAACAAGAAGCTGAACCCGAGTTAGACCCGAAAAAACACGTACGGTGCCACTTTCTGCCATCAAAAAGTGCTCTCAGCGGAAGCCTTTGGGTACACGTGAACTCCCTGGGGGAGCCTTTACGCAACCCCACACTCAACAGGACTCTGCGTTTTCACTCTTTCCTAACAACCCTAAACATAACCCTAACCGCAACAAGAAGCTCAACCCGAGTTAGACCCGAAAAAACACGTACGGTGCCACTTTCTGCCATCAAAAAGTGCTCTCAGCGGAAGCCTTTGGGTACACCTGAACTCCCTGGGGGAGCCTTTACGCAACCCCACACTCAACAGGACTCTGCGTCTTCACTCTTTCCTAACAACCCTAAACATAACCCTAACCGCAACAAGAAGCTGAACCCGAGTTAGACCCGAAAAAACACGTACGGTGCCACTTTCTGCCATCAAAAAGTGCTCTCAGCGGAAGCCTTTGGGTACACCTGAACTCCCTGGGGGAGCCTTTACGCAACCCCACACTCAACAGGACTCTGCGTCTTCACTCTTTCCTAACAACCCTAAACATAACCCTAACCGCAACAAGAAGCTGAACCCGAGTTAGACCCGAAAAAACACGTACGGTGCCACTTTCTGCCATCAAAAAGTGCTCTCAGCGGAAGCCTTTGGGTACACCTGAACTCCCTGGGGGAGCCTTTACGCAACCCCACACTCAACAGGACTCTGCGTCTTCACTCTTTCCTAACAACCCTAAACATAACCCTAACCGCAACAAGAAGCTGAACCCGAGTTAGACCCGAAAAAACACGTACGGTGCCACTTTCTGCCATCAAAAAGTGCTCTCAGCGGAAGCCTTTGGGTACACGTGAACTCCCTGGGGGAGCCTTTACGCAACCCCACACTCAACAGGACTCTGCGTTTTCACTCTTTCCTAACAACCCTAAACATAACCCTAACCGCAACAAGAAGCTGAACCCGAGTTAGACCCGAAAAAACACGTACGGTGCCACTTTCTGCCATCAAAAAGTGCTCTCAGCGGAAGCCTTTGGGTACACGTGAACTCCCTGGGGGAGCCTTTACGCAACCCCACACTCAACAGGACTCTGCGTCTTCACTCTTTCCTAACAACCCTAAACATAACCCTAACCGCAACAAGAAGCTGAACCCGAGTTAGACCCGAAAAAACACGTACGGTGCCACTTTCTGCCATCCAAAAGTGCTCTCAGCGGAAGCCTTTGGGTACACCTGAACTCCCTGGGGGAGCCTTTACGCAACCCCACACTCAACAGGACTCTGCGTCTTCACTCTTTCCTAACAACCCTAAACATAACCCTAACCGCAACAAGAAGCTGAACCCGAGTTAGACCCGAAAAAACACGTACGGTGCCACTTTCTGCCATCAAAAAGTGCTCTCAGCGGAAGCCTTTGGGTACACCTGAACTCCCTGGGGGAGCCTTTACGCAACCCCACACTCAACAGGACTCTGCGTCTTCGCTCTTTCCTAACAACCCTAAACATAACCCTAACCGCAACAAGAAGCTGAACCCGAGTTAGACCCGAAAAAACACGTACGGTGCCACTTTCTGCCATCAAAAAGTGCTCTCAGCGGAAGCCTTTGGGTACACCTGAACTCCCTGGGGGAGCCTTTACGCAACCCCACACTCAACAGGACTCTGCGTCTTCACTCTTTCCTAACAACCCTAAACATAACCCTAACCGCAACAAGAAGCTGAACCCGAGTTAGACCCGAAAAAACACGTACGGTGCCACTTTCTGCCATCAAAAAGTGCTCTCAGCGGAAGCCTTTGGGTACACCTGAACTCCCTGGGGGAGCCTTTACGCAACCCCACACTCAACAGGACTCTGCGTCTTCACTCTTTCCTAACAACCCTAAACATAACCCTAACCGCAACAAGAAGCTGAACCCGAGTTAGACCCGAAAAAACACGTACGATGCCACTTTCTGCCATCAAAAAGTGCTCTCAGCGGAAGCCTTTGGGTACACCTGAACTCCCTGGGGGAGCCTTTACGCAACCCCACACTCAACAGGACTCTGCGTCTTCACTCTTTCCTAACAACCCTAAACATAACCCTAACCGCAACAAGAAGCTGAACCCGAGTTAGACCCGAAAAAACACGTACGGTGCCACTTTCTGCCATCAAAAAGTGCTCTCAGCGGAAGCCTTTGGGTACACCTGAACTCCCTGGGGGAGCCTTTACGCAACCCCACACTCAACAGGACTCTGCGTCTTCACTCTTTCCTAACAACCCTAAACATAACCCTAACCGCAACAAGAAGCTGAACCCGAGTTAGACCCGAAAAAACACGTACGGTGCCACTTTCTGCCATCAAAAAGTGCTCTCAGCGGAAGTTTGGGTACACCTGAACTCCCTGGGGGAGCCTTTACGCAACCCCGCACTCAACAGGACTCTGCGTCTTCACTCTTTCCTAACAACCCTAAACATAACCCTAACCGCAACAAGAAGCTGAACCCGAGTTAGACCCGAAAAAACACGTACGGTGCCACTTTCTGCCATCAAAAAGTGCTCTCAGCGGAAGCCTTTGGGTACACCTGAACTCCCTGGGGGAGCCTTTACGCAACCCCACACTCAACAGGACTCTGCGTCTTCGCTCTTTCCTAACAACCCTAAACATAACCCTAACCGCAACAAGAAGCTGAACCCGAGTTAGACCCGAAAAAACACGTACGGTGCCACTTTCTGCCATCAAAAAGTGCTCTCAGCGGAAGCCTTTGGGTACACCTGAACTCCCTGGGGGAGCCTTTACGCAACCCCACACTCAACAGGACTCTGCGTCTTCACTCTTTCCTAACAACCCTAAACATAACCCTAACCGCAACAAGAAGCTGAACCCGAGTTAGACCCGAAAAAACACGTACGGTGCCACTTTCTGCCATCAAAAAGTGCTCTCAGCGGAAGCCTTTGGGTACACCTGAACTCCCTGGGGGAGCCTTTACGCAACCCCACACTCAACAGGACTCTGCGTCTTCACTCTTTCCTAACAACCCTAAACATAACCCTAACCGCAACAAGAAGCTGAACCCGAGTTAGACCCGAAAAAACACGTACGGTGCCACTTTCTGCCATCAAAAAGTGCTCTCAGCGGAAGCCTTTGGGTACACCTGAACTCCCTGGGGGAGCCTTTACGCAACCCCACACTCAACAGGACTCTGCGTCTTCACTCTTTCCTAACAACCCTAAACATAACCCTAACCGCAACAAGAAGCTGAACCCGAGTTAGACCCGAAAAAACACGTACGATGCCACTTTCTGCCATCAAAAAGTGCTCTCAGCGGAAGCCTTTGGGTACACCTGAACTCCCTGGGGGAGCCTTTACGCAACCGCACACTCAACAGTTCTCTGCGTCTTCACTCTTTCCTAACAACCCTAAACATAACCCTAACCGCAACAAGAAGCTGAACCCGAGTTAGACCCGAAAAAACACGTACGGTGCCACTTTCTGCCATCAAAAAGTGCTCTCAGCGGAAGCCTTTGGGTACACCTGAACTCCCTGGGGGAGCCTTTACGCAACCCCACACTCAACAGGACTCTGCGTCTTCACTCTTTCCTAACAACCCTAAACATAACCCTAACCGCAACAAGAAGCTGAACCCGAGTTAGACCCGAAAAAACACGTACGGTGCCACTTTCTGCCATCAAAAAGTGCTCTCAGCGGAAGTTTGGGTACACCTGAACTCCCTGGGGGAGCCTTTACGCAACCCCGCACTCAACAGGACTCTGCGTCTTCACTCTTTCCTAACAACCCTAAACATAACCCTAACCGCAACAAGAAGCTGAACCCGAGTTAGACCCGAAAAAACACGTACGGTGCCACTTTCTGCCATCAAAAAGTGCTCTCAGCGGAAGCCTTTGGGTACACCTGAACTCCCTGGGGGAGCCTTTACGCAACCCCACACTCAACAGGACTCTGCGTCTTCACTCTTTCCTAACAACCCTAAACATAACCCTAACCGCAACAAGAAGCTGAACCCGAGTTAGACCCGAAAAAACACGTACGGTGCCACTTTCTGCCATCAAAAAGTGCTCTCAGCGGAAGCCTTTGGGTACACCTGAACTCCCTGGGGGAGCCTTTACGCAACCCCACACTCAACAGGACTCTGCGTCTTCACTCTTTCCTAACAACCCTAAACATAACCCTAACCGCAACAAGAAGCTGAACCCGAGTTAGACCCGAAAAAACACGTACGGTGCCACTTTCTGCCATCCAAAAGTGCTCTCAGCGGAAGCCTTTGGGTACACCTGAACTCCCTGGGGGAGCCTTTACGCAACCCCACACTCAACAGGACTCTGCGTCTTCACTCTTTCCTAACAACCCTAAACATAACCCTAACCGCAACAAGAAGCTGAACCCGAGTTAGACCTGAAAAAACACGTACGGTGCCACTTTCTGCCATCAAAAACTGCTCTCAGCGGAAGCCTTTGGGTACACGTGAACTCCCTGGGGGAGCCTTTACGCAACCGCACACTCAACAGGACTCTGCGTCTTCACTCTTTCCTAACAACCCTAAATATAACCCTAACCGCAACAAGAAGCTGAACCCGAGTTAGACCCGAAAAAACACGTACGGTGCCACTTTCTGCCATCAAAAAGTGCTCTCAGCGGAAGCCTTTGGGAACACCTGAACTCCCTGGGGGAGCCTTTACACAACCCCACACTCAACAGGACTCTGCGTCTTCACTCTTTCCTAACAACCCTAAACATAAGCCTAACCGGAACAAGAAGCTCAACCCGAGTTAGACCCGAAAAAACACGTACGGTGCCACTTTCTGCCATCAAAAAGTGCTCTCAGCGGAAGCCTTTGGGTACACCTGAACTCCCTGGGGGAGCCTTTACGCAACCCCACACTCAACAGGACTCTGCGTCTTCACTCTTTCCTAACAACCCTAAACATAACCCTAACCGCAACAAGAAGCTGAACCCGAGTTAGACCCGAAAAAACACGTACGGTGCCACTTTCTGCCATCAAAAAGTGCTCTCAGCGGAAGCCTTTGGGTACACCTGAACTCCCTGGGGGAGCCTTTACGCAACCCCACACTCAACAGGACTCTGCGTCTTCACTCTTTCCTAACAACCCTAAACATAACCCTAACCGCAACAAGAAGCTGAACCCGAGTTAGACCCGAAAAAACACGTACGGTGCCACTTTCTGCCATCAAAAAGTGCTCTCAGCGGAAGCCTTTGGGTACACCTGAACTCCCTGGGGGAGCCTTTACGCAACCCCACACTCAACAGGACTCTGCGTCTTCACTCTTTCCTAACAACCCTAAACATAACCCTAACCGCAACAAGAAGCTGAACCCGAGTTAGACCCGAAAAAACACGTACGGTGCCACTTTCTGCCATCAAAAAGTGCTCTCAGCGGAAGCCTTTGGGTACACCTGAACTCCCTGGGGGAGCCTTTACGCAACCCCACACTCAACAGGACTCTGCGTCTTCACTCTTTCCTAACAACCCTAAACATAACCCTAACCGCAACAAGAAGCTGAACTCGAGTTAGACCCGAAAAAACACGTACGGTGCCACTTTCTGCCATCAAAAAGTGCTCTCAGCGGAAGCCTTTGGGTACACCTGAACTCCCTGGGGGAGCCTTTACGCAACCCCACACTCAACAGGACTCTGCGTCTTCACTCTTTCCTAACAACCCTAAACATAACCCTAACCGGAACAAGAAGCTGAACCCGAGTTAGACCCGAAAAAACACGTACGGTGCCACTTTCTGCCATCAAAAAGTGCTCTCAGCGGAAGCCTTTGGGAACACCTGAACTCCCTGGGGGAGCCTTTACGCAACCCCACACTCAACAGGACTCTGCGTCTTCACTCTTTCCTAACAACCCTAAACATAACCCTAACCGCAACAAGAAGCTGAACCCGAGTTAGACCCGAAAAAACACGTACGGTGCCACTTTCTGCCATCAAAAAGTGCTCTCAGCGGAAGCCTTTGGGTACACCTGAACTCCCTGGGGGAGCCTTTACGCAACCCCACACTCAACAGGACTCTGCGTCTTCACTCTTTCCTAACAACCCTAAACATAACCCTAACCGCAACAAGAAGCTGAACCCGAGTTAGACCTGAAAAAACACGTACGGTGCCACTTTCTGCCATCAAAAACTGCTCTCAGCGGAAGCCTTTGGGTACACGTGAACTCCCTGGGGGAGCCTTTACGCAACCGCACACTCAACAGGACTCTGCGTCTTCACTCTTTCCTAACAACCCTAAATATAACCCTAACCGCAACAAGAAGCTGAACCCGAGTTAGACCCGAAAAAACACGTACGGTGCCACTTTCTGCCATCAAAAAGTGCTCTCAGCGGAAGCCTTTGGGAACACCTGAACTCCCTGGGGGAGCCTTTACACAACCCCACACTCAACAGGACTCTGCGTCTTCACTCTTTCCTAACAACCCTAAACATAAGCCTAACCGGAACAAGAAGCTCAACCCGAGTTAGACCCGAAAAAACACGTACGGTGCCACTTTCTGCCATCAAAAAGTGCTCTCAGCGGAAGCCTTTGGGTACACCTGAACTCCCTGGGGGAGCCTTTACGCAACCCCACACTCAACAGGACTCTGCGTCTTCACTCTTTCCTAACAACCCTAAACATAACCCTAACCGCAACAAGAAGCTGAACCCGAGTTAGACCCGAAAAAACACGTACGGTGCCACTTTCTGCCATCAAAAAGTGCTCTCAGCGGAAGCCTTTGGGTACACCTGAACTCCCTGGGGGAGCCTTTACGCAACCCCACACTCAACAGGACTCTGCGTCTTCACTCTTTCCTAACAACCCTAAACATAACCCTAACCGCAACAAGAAGCTGAACCCGAGTTAGACCCGAAAAAACACGTACGGTGCCACTTTCTGCCATCAAAAAGTGCTCTCAGCGGAAGCCTTTGGGTACACCTGAACTCCCTGGGGGAGCCTTTACGCAACCCCACACTCAACAGGACTCTGCGTCTTCACTCTTTCCTAACAACCCTAAACATAACCCTAACCGCAACAAGAAGCTGAACCCGAGTTAGACCCGAAAAAACACGTACGGTGCCACTTTCTGCCATCAAAAAGTGCTCTCAGCGGAAGCCTTTGGGTACACCTGAACTCCCTGGGGGAGCCTTTACGCAACCCCACACTCAACAGGACTCTGCGTCTTCACTCTTTCCTAACAACCCTAAACATAACCCTAACCGCAACAAGAAGCTGAACCCGAGTTAGACCCGAAAAAACACGTACGGTGCCACTTTCTGCCATCAAAAAGTGCTCTCAGCGGAAGCCTTTGGGTACACCTGAACTCCCTGGGGGAGCCTTTACGCAACCCCACACTCAACAGGACTCTGCGTCTTCACTCTTTCCTAACAACCCTAAACATAACCCTAACCGGAACAAGAAGCTGAACCCGAGTTAGACCCGAAAAAACACGTACGGTGCCACTTTCTGCCATCAAAAAGTGCTCTCAGCGGAAGCCTTTGGGAACACCTGAACTCCCTGGGGGAGCCTTTACGCAACCCCACACTCAACAGGACTCTGCGTCTTCACTCTTTCCTAACAACCCTAAACATAACCCTAACCGCAACAAGAAGCTGAACCCGAGTTAGACCCGAAAAAACACGTACGGTGCCACTTTCTGCCATCAAAAAGTGCTCTCAGCGGAAGCCTTTGGGTACACCTGAACTCCCTGGGGGAGCCTTTACGCAACCCCACACTCAACAGGACTCTGCGTCTTCACTCTTTCCTAACAACCCTAAACATAACCCTAACCGCAACAAGAAGCTGAACCCGAGTTAGACCTGAAAAAACACGTACGGTGCCACTTTCTGCCATCAAAAACTGCTCTCAGCGGAAGCCTTTGGGTACACGTGAACTCCCTGGGGGAGCCTTTACGCAACCGCACACTCAACAGGACTCTGCGTCTTCACTCTTTCCTAACAACCCTAAATATAACCCTAACCGCAACAAGAAGCTGAACCCGAGTTAGACCCGAAAAAACACGTACGGTGCCACTTTCTGCCATCAAAAAGTGCTCTCAGCGGAAGCCTTTGGGAACACCTGAACTCCCTGGGGGAGCCTTTACACAACCCCACACTCAACAGGACTCTGCGTCTTCACTCTTTCCTAACAACCCTAAACATAAGCCTAACCGGAACAAGAAGCTCAACCCGAGTTAGACCCGAAAAAACACGTACGGTGCCACTTTCTGCCATCAAAAAGTGCTCTCAGCGGAAGCCTTTGGGTACACCTGAACTCCCTGGGGGAGCCTTTACGCAACCCCACACTCAACAGGACTCTGCGTCTTCACTCTTTCCTAACAACCCTAAACATAACCCTAACCGCAACAAGAAGCTGAACCCGAGTTAGACCCGAAAAAACACGTACGGTGCCACTTTCTGCCATCAAAAAGTGCTCTCAGCGGAAGCCTTTGGGTACACCTGAACTCCCTGGGGGAGCCTTTACGCAACCCCACACTCAACAGGACTCTGCGTCTTCACTCTTTCCTAACAACCCTAAACATAACCCTAACCGCAACAAGAAGCTCAACCCGAGTTAGACCCGAAAAAACACGTACGGTGCCACTTTCTGCCATCAAAAAGTGCTCTCAGCGGAAGCCTTTGGGTACACCTGAACTCCCTGGGGGAGCCTTTACGCAACCCCACACTCAACAGGACTCTGCGTCTTCACTCTTTCCTAACAACCCTAAACATAACCCTAACCGCAACAAGAAGCTCAACCCGAGTTAGACCCGAAAAAACACGTACGGTGCCACTTTCTGCCATCAAAAAGTGCTCTCAGCGGAAGCCTTTGGGTACACCTGAACTCCCTGGGGGAGCCTTTACGCAACCCCACACTCAACAGGACTCTGCGTCTTCACTCTTTCCTAACAACCCTAAACATAACCCTAACCGCAACAAGAAGCTGAACCCGAGTTAGACCCGAAAAAACACGTACGGTGCCACTTTCTGCCATCAAAAAGTGCTCTCAGCGGAAGCCTTTGGGTACACCTGAACTCCCTGGGGGAGCCTTTACGCAACCCCACACTCAACAGGACTCTGCGTCTTCACTCTTTCCTAACAACCCTAAACATAACCCTAACCGGAACAAGAAGCTGAACCCGAGTTAGACCCGAAAAAACACGTACGGTGCCACTTTCTGCCATCAAAAAGTGCTCTCAGCGGAAGCCTTTGGGAACACCTGAACTCCCTGGGGGAGCCTTTACGCAACCCCACACTCAACAGGACTCTGCGTCTTCACTCTTTCCTAACAACCCTAAACATAACCCTAACCGCAACAAGAAGCTCAACCCGAGTTAGACCCGAAAAAACACGTACGGTGCCACTTTCTGCCATCAAAAAGTGCTCTCAGCGGAAGCCTTTGGGTACACCTGAACTCCCTGGGGGAGCCTTTACGCAACCCCACACTCAACAGGACTCTGCGTCTTCACTCTTTCCTAACAACCCTAAACATAACCCTAACCGCAACAAGAAGCTCAACCCGAGTTAGACCCGAAAAAACACGTACGGTGCCACTTTCTGCCATCAAAAAGTACTCTCAGCGGAAGCCTTTGGGTACACCTGAACTCCCTGGCGGAGCCTTTACGCAACCCCACACTCAACAGGACTCTGCGTCTTCACTCTTTCCTAACAACCCTAAACATAACCCTAACCGCAACAAGAAGCTGAACCCGAGTTAGACCCGAAAAAACACGTACGGTGCCACTTTCTGCCATCAAAAAGTGCTCTCAGCGGAAGCCTTTGGGTACACGTGAACTCCCTGGGGGAGCCTTTACGCAACCCCACACTCAACAGGACTCTGCGTCTTCACTCTTTCCTAACAACCCTAAACATAACCCTAACCGCAACAAGAAGCTGAACCCGAGTTAGACCCGAAAAAACACGTACGGTGCCACTTTCTGCCATCAAAAAGTGCTCTCAGCGGAAGCCTTTGGGTACACCTGAACTCCCTGGGGGAGCCTTTACGCAACCCCACACTCAACAGGACTCTGCGTCTTCACTCTTTCCTAACAACCCTAAACATAACCCTAACCGCAACAAGAAGCTGAACCCGAGTTAGACCCGAAAAAACACGTACGGTGCCACTTTCTGCCATCAAAAAGTGCTCTCAGCGGAAGCCTTTGGGTACACCTGAACTCCCTGGGGGAGCCTTTACGCAACCCCACACTCAACAGGACTCTGCGTCTTCACTCTTTCCTAACAACCCTAAACATAACCCTAACCGCAACAAGAAGCTGAACCCGAGTTAGACCCGAAAAAACACGTACGGTGCCACTTTCTGCCATCAAAAAGTGCTCTCAGCGGAAGCCTTTGGGTACACCTGAACTCCCTGGGGGAGCCTTTACGCAACCCCACACTCAACAGGACTCTGCGTCTTCGCTCTTTCCTAACAACCCTAAACATAACCCTAACCGCAACAAGAAGCTGAACCCGAGTTAGACCCGAAAAAACACGTACGGTGCCACTTTCTGCCATCAAAAAGTGCTCTCAGCGGAAGCCTTTGGGTACACCTGAACTCCCTGGGGGAGCCTTTACGCAACCCCACACTCAACAGGACTCTGCGTCTTCACTCTTTCCTAACAACCCTAAACATAACCCTAACCGCAACAAGAAGCTGAACCCGAGTTAGACCCGAAAAAACACGTACGGTGCCACTTTCTGCCATCAAAAAGTGCTCTCAGCGGAAGCCTTTGGGTACACCTGAACTCCCTGGGGGAGCCTTTACGCAACCCCACACTCAACAGGACTCTGCGTCTTCACTCTTTCCTAACAACCCTAAACATAACCCTAACCGCAACAAGAAGCTGAACCCGAGTTAGACCCGAAAAAACACGTACGGTGCCACTTTCTGCCATCAAAAAGTGCTCTCAGCGGAAGCCTTTGGGTACACGTGAACTCCCTGGGGGAGCCTTTACGCAACCCCACACTCAACAGGACTCTGCGTCTTCACTCTTTCCTAACAACCCTAAACATAACCCTAACCGCAACAAGAAGCTGAACCCGAGTTAGACCCGAAAAAACACGTACGGTGCCACTTTCTGCCATCAAAAAGTGCTCTCAGCGGAAGCCTTTGGGTACACGTGAACTCCCTGGGGGAGCCTTTACGCAACCCCACACTCAACAGGACTCTGCGTCTTCACTCTTTCCTAACAACCCTAAACATAACCCTAACCGCAACAAGAAGCTGAACCCGAGTTAGACCCGAAAAAACACGTACGGTGCCACTTTCTGCCATCAAAAAGTGCTCTCAGCGGAAGCCTTTGGGTACACGTGAACTCCCTGGGGGAGCCTTTACGCAACCCCACACTCAACAGGACTCTGCGTCTTCACTCTTTCCTAACAACCCTAAACATAACCCTAACCGCAACAAGAAGCTGAACCCGAGTTAGACCCGAAAAAACACGTACGGTGCCACTTTCTGCCATCAAAAAGTGCTCTCAGCGGAAGCCTTTGGGTACACCTGAACTCCCTGGGGGAGCCTTTACGGAACCCCACACTCAACAGGACTCTGCGTCTTCGCTCTTTCCTAACAACCCTAAACATAACCCTAACCGCAACAAGAAGCTGAACCCGAGTTAGACCCGAAAAAACACGTACGGTGCCACTTTCTGCCATCAAAAAGTGCTCTCAGCGGAAGCCTTTGGGTACACCTGAACTCCCTGGGGGAGCCTTTACGCAACCCCACACTCAACAGGACTCTGCGTCTTCACTCTTTCCTAACAACCCTAAACATAACCCTAACCGCAACAAGAAGCTGAACCCGAGTTAGACCCGAAAAAACACGTACGGTGCCACTTTCTGCCATCAAAAAGTGCTCTCAGCGGAAGCCTTTGGGTACACCTGAACTCCCTGGGGGAGCCTTTACGCAACCCCACACTCAACAGGACTCTGCGTCTTCGCTCTTTCCTAACAACCCTAAACATAACCCTAACCGCAACAAGAAGCTGAACCCGAGTTAGACCCGAAAAAACACGTACGGTGCCACTTTCTGCCATCAAAAAGTGCTCTCAGCGGAAGCCTTTGGGTACACCTGAACTCCCTGGGGGAGCCTTTACGCAACCCCACACTCAACAGGACTCTGCGTCTTCACTCTTTCCTAACAACCCTAAACATAACCCTAACCGCAACAAGAAGCTGAACCCGAGTTAGACCCGAAAAAACACGTACGGTGCCACTTTCTGCCATCAAAAAGTGCTCTCAGCGGAAGCCTTTGGGTACACCTGAACTCCCTGGGGGAGCCTTTACGCAACCCCACACTCAACAGGACTCTGCGTCTTCACTCTTTCCTAACAACCCTAAACATAACCCTAACCGCAACAAGAAGCTGAACCCGAGTTAGACCCGAAAAAACACGTACGGTGCCACTTTCTGCCATCAAAAAGTGCTCTCAGCGGAAGCCTTTGGGTACACCTGAACTCCCTGGGGGAGCCTTTACGCAACCCCACACTCAACAGGACTCTGCGTCTTCACTCTTTCCTAACAACCCTAAACATAACCCTAACCGCAACAAGAAGCTGAACCCGAGTTAGACCCGAAAAAACACGTACGGTGCCACTTTCTGCCATCAAAAAGTGCTCTCAGCGGAAGCCTTTGGGTACACGTGAACTCCCTGGGGGAGCCTTTACGCAACCCCACACTCAACAGGACTCTGCGTCTTCACTCTTTCCTAACAACCCTAAACATAACCCTAACCGCAACAAGAAGCTGAACCCGAGTTAGACCCGAAAAAACACGTACGGTGCCACTTTCTGCCATCAAAAAGTGCTCTCAGCGGAAGCCTTTGGGTACACCTGAACTCCCTGGGGGAGCCTTTACGCAACCCCACACTCAACAGGACTCTGCGTCTTCACTCTTTCCTAACAACCCTAAACATAACCCTAACCGCAACAAGAAGCTGAACCCGAGTTAGACCCGAAAAAACACGTACGGTGCCACTTTCTGCCATCAAAAAGTGCTCTCAGCGGAAGCCTTTGGGTACACCTGAACTCCCTGGGGGAGCCTTTACGCAACCCCACACTCAACAGGACTCTGCGTCTTCACTCTTTCCTAACAACCCTAAACATAACCCTAACCGCAACAAGAAGCTGAACCCGAGTTAGACCCGAAAAAACACGTACGGTGCCACTTTCTGCCATCAAAAAGTGCTCTCAGCGGAAGCCTTTGGGTACACCTGAACTCCCTGGGGGAGCCTTTACGCAACCCCACACTCAACAGGACTCTGCGTCTTCACTCTTTCCTAACAACCCTAAACATAACCCTAACCGCAACAAGAAGCTGAACCCGAGTTAGACCCGAAAAAACACGTACGGTGCCACTTTCTGCCATCAAAAAGTGCTCTCAGCGGAAGCCTTTGGGTACACCTGAACTCCCTGGGGGAGCCTTTACGCAACCCCACACTCAACAGGACTCTGCGTCTTCACTCTTTCCTAACAACCCTAAACATAACCCTAACCGCAACAAGAAGCTGAACCCGAGTTAGACCCGAAAAAACACGTACGGTGCCACTTTCTGCCATCAAAAAGTGCTCTCAGCGGAAGCCTTTGGGTACACGTGAACTCCCTGGGGGAGCCTTTACGCAACCCCACACTCAACAGGACTCTGCGTCTTCACTCTTTCCTAACAACCCTAAACATAACCCTAACCGCAACAAGAAGCTGAACCCGAGTTAGACCCGAAAAAACACGTACGGTGCCACTTTCTGCCATCAAAAAGTGCTCTCAGCGGAAGCCTTTGGGTACACCTGAACTCCCTGGGGGAGCCTTTACGCAACCCCACACTCAACAGGACTCTGCGTCTTCACTCTTTCCTAACAACCCTAAACATAACCCTAACCGCAACAAGAAGCTGAACCCGAGTTAGACCCGAAAAAACACGTACGGTGCCACTTTCTGCCATCAAAAAGTGCTCTCAGCGGAAGCCTTTGGGTACACCTGAACTCCCTGGGGGAGCCTTTACGCAACCCCACACTCAACAGGACTCTGCGTCTTCACTCTTTCCTAACAACCCTAAACATAACCCTAACCGCAACAAGAAGCTGAACCCGAGTTAGACCCGAAAAAACACGTACGGTGCCACTTTCTGCCATCAAAAAGTGCTCTCAGCGGAAGCCTTTGGGAACACCTGAACTCCCTGGGGGAGCCTTTACACAACCCCACACTCAACAGGACTCTGCGTCTTCACTCTTTCCTAACAACCCTAAACATAAGCCTAACCGGAACAAGAAGCTCAACCCGAGTTAGACCCGAAAAAACACGTACGGTGCCACTTTCTGCCATCAAAAAGTGCTCTCAGCGGAAGCCTTTGGGTACACGTGAACTCCCTGGGGGAGCCTTTACGCAACCCCACACTCAACAGGACTCTGCGTCTTCACTCTTTCCTAACAACCCTAAACATAACCCTAACCGCAACAAGAAGCTGAACCCGAGTTAGACCCGAAAAAACACGTACGGTGCCACTTTCTGCCATCAAAAAGTGCTCTCAGCGGAAGCCTTTGGGTACACCTGAACTCCCTGGGGGAGCCTTTACGCAACCCCACACTCAACAGGACTCTGCGTCTTCACTCTTTCCTAACAACCCTAAACATAACCCTAACCGCAACAAGAAGCTGAACCCGAGTTAGACCCGAAAAAACACGTACGGCGCCACTTTCTGCCATCAAAAAGTGCTCTCAGCGGAAGCCTTTGGGTACACGTGAACTCCCTGGGGGAGCCTTTACGCAACCCCACACTCAACAGGACTCTGCGTCTTCACTCTTTCCTAACAACCCTAAACATAACCCTAACCGCAACAAGAAGCTGAACCCGAGTTAGACCCGAAAAAACACGTACGGTGCCACTTTCTGCCATCAAAAAGTGCTCTCAGCGGAAGCCTTTGGGTACACCTGAACTCCCTGGGGGAGCCTTTACGCAACCCCACACTCAACAGGACTCTGCGTCTTCACTCTTTCCTAACAACCCTAAACATAACCCTAACCGCAACAAGAAGCTGAACCCGAGTTAGACCCGAAAAAACACGTACGGTGCCACTTTCTGCCATCAAAAAGTGCTCTCAGCGGAAGCCTTTGGGTACACCTGAACTCCCTGGGGGAGCCTTTACGCAACCCCACACTCAACAGGACTCTGCGTCTTCACTCTTTCCTAACAACCCTAAACATAACCCTAACCGCAACAAGAAGCTGAACCCGAGTTAGACCCGAAAAAACACGTACGGTGCCACTTTCTGCCATCAAAAAGTGCTCTCAGCGGAAGCCTTTGGGTACACCTGAACTCCCTGGGGGAGCCTTTACGCAACCCCACACTCAGCAGGACTCTGCGTCTTCACTCTTTCCTAACAACCCTAAACATAACCCTAACCGCAACAAGAAGCTGAACCCGAGTTAGACCCGAAAAAACACGTACGGTGCCACTTTCTGCCATCAAAAAGTGCTCTCAGCGGAAGCCTTTGGGTACACCTGAACTCCCTGGGGGAGCCTTTACGCAACCCCACACTCAACAGGACTCTGCGTCTTCACTCTTTCCTAACAACCCTAAACATAACCCTAACCGCAACAAGAAGCTGAACCCGAGTTAGACCCGAAAAAACACGTACGGTGCCACTTTCTGCCATCAAAAAGTGCTCTCAGCGGAAGCCTTTGGGTACACGTGAACTCCCTGGGGGAGCCTTTACGCAACCCCACACTCAACAGGACTCTGCGTCTTCACTCTTTCCTAACAACCCTAAACATAACCCTAACCGCAACAAGAAGCTCAACCCGAGTTAGACCCGAAAAAACACGTACGGTGCCACTTTCTGCCATCAAAAAGTGCTCTCAGCGGAAGCCTTTGGGTACACCTGAACTCCCTGGGGGAGTCTTTACGCAACCCCACACTCAACAGGACTCTGCGTTTTCACTCTTTCCTAACAACCCTAAACATAAGCCTAACCGGAACAGGAAGCTGAACCCGAGTTAGACCCGAAAAAACACGTACGGTGCCACTTTCTGCCATCCAAAAGTGCTCTCAGCGGAAGCCTTTGGGTACACCTGAACTCCCTGGGGGAGCCTTTACGCAACCCCACACTCAACAGGACTCTGCGTCTTCACTCTTTCCTAACAACCCTAAACACAACCCTAACCGCAACAAGAAGCTGAACCCGAGTTAGACCCGAAAAAACACGTACGGTGCCACTTTCTGCCATCAAAAAGTGCTCTCAGCGGAAGCCTTTGGGTACACCTGAACTCCCTGGGGGAGCCTTTACGCAACCCCACACTCAACAGGACTCTGCGTCTTCACTCTTTCCTAACAACCCTAAACATAACCCTAACCGCAACAAGAAGCTCAACCCGAGTTAGACCCGAAAAAACACGTACGGTGCCACTTCCTGCCATCAAAAAGTGCTCTCAGCGGAAGCCTTTGGGTACACCTGAACTCCCTGGGGGAGCCTTTACGCAACCCCACACTCAACAGGACTCTGCGTCTTCACTCTTTCCTAACAACCCTAAACATAACCCTAACCGCAACAAGAAGCTGAACCCGAGTTAGACCCGAAAAAACACGTACGGTGCCACTTTCTGCCATCCAAAAGTGCTCTCAGCGGAAGCCTTTGGGTACACCTGAACTCCCTGGGGGAGCCTTTACGCAACCCCACACTCAACAGGACTCTGCGTCTTCACTCTTTCCTAACAACCCTAAACATAACCCTAACCGCAACAAGAAGCTCAACCCGAGTTAGACCCGAAAAAACACGTACGGTGCCACTTTCTGCCATCCAAAAGTGCTCTCAGCGGAAGCCTTTGGGTACACCTGAACTCCCTGGGGGAGCCTTTACGCAACCCCACACTCAACAGGACTCTGCGTCTTCACTCTTTCCTAACAACCCTAAACATAAGCCTAACCGCAACAAGAAGCTGAACCCGAGTTAGACCCGAAAAAACACGTACGGTGCCACTTTCTGCCATCAAAAAGTGCTCTCAGCGGAAGCCTTTGGGAACACCTGAACTCCCTGGGGGAGCCTTTACGCAACCCCACACTCAACAGGACTCTGCGTCTTCACTCTTTCCTAACAACCCTAAACATAACCCTAACCGCAACAAGAAGCTCAACCCGAGTTAGACCCGAAAAAACACGTACGGTGCCACTTTCTGCCATCAAAAAGTGCTCTCAGCGGAAGCCTTTGGGTACACCTGAACTCCCTGGGGGAGCCTTTACGCAACCCCACACTCAACAGGACTCTGCATCTTCACTCTTTCCTAACAACCCTAAACATAACCCTAACCGCAACAAGAAGCTGAACCCGAGTTAGACCCGAAAAAACACGTACGGTGCCACTTTCTGCCATCAAAAAGTGCTCTCAGCGGAAGCCTTTGGGTACACCTGAACTCCCTGGGGGAGCCTTTACGCAACCCCACACTCAACAGGACTCTGCGTCTTCACTCTTTCCTAACAACCCTAAACATAACCCTAACCGCAACAAGAAGCTCAACCCGAGTTAGACCCGAAAAAACACGTACGGTGCCACTTTCTGCCATCCAAAAGTGCTCTCAGCGGAAGCCTTTGGGTACACCTGAACTCCCTGGGGGAGCCTTTACGCAACCCCACACTCAACAGGACTCTGCGTCTTCACTCTTTCCTAACAACCCTAAACATAAGCCTAACCGCAACAAGAAGCTGAACCCGAGTTAGACCCGAAAAAACACGTACGGTGCCACTTTCTGCCATCAAAAAGTGCTCTCAGCGGAAGCCTTTGGGTACACCTGAACTCCCTGGGGGAGCCTTTACGCAACCCCACACTCAACAGGACTCTGCGTCTTCACTCTTTCCTAACAACCCTAAACATAACCCTAACCGCAACAAGAAGCTGAACCCGAGTTAGACCCGAAAAAACACGTACGGTGCCACTTTCTGCCATCAAAAAGTGCTCTCAGCGGAAGCCTTTGGGTACACCTGAACTCCCTGGGGGAGCCTTTACGCAACCCCACACTCAACAGGACTCTGCGTCTTCACTCTTTCCTAACAACCCTAAACATAACCCTAACCGCAACAAGAAGCTCAACCCGAGTTAGACCCGAAAAAACACGTACGGTGCCACTTTCTGCCATCAAAAAGTGCTCTCAGCGGATGCCTTTGGGTACACCTGAACTCCCTGGGGGAGCCTTTACGCAACCCCACACTCAACAGGACTCTGCGTCTTCACTCTTTCCTAACAACCCTGAACATAACCCTAACCGCAACAAGAAGCTGAACCCGAGTTAGACCCGAAAAAACACGTACGGTGCCACTTTCTGCCATCAAAAAGTGCTCTCAGCGGAAGCCTTTGGGTACACGTGAACTCCCTGGGGGAGCCTTTACGCAACCCCACACTCAGCAGGACTCTGCGTCTTCACTCTTTCCTAACAACCCTAAACATAACCCTAACCGCAACAAGAAGCTGAACCCGAGTTAGACCCGAAAAAACACGTACGGTGCCACTTTCTGCCATCAAAAAGTGCTCTCAGCGGAAGCCTTTGGGTACACGTGAACTCCCTGGGGGAGCCTTTACGCAACCCCACACTCAACAGGACTCTGCGTCTTCACTCTTTCCTAACAACCCTAAACATAACCCTAACCGCAACAAGAAGCTGAACCCGAGTTAGACCCGAAAAAACACGTACGGTGCCACTTTCTGCCATCAAAAAGTGCTCTCAGCGGAAGCCTTTGGGTACACCTGAACTCCCTGGGGGAGCCTTTACGCAACCCCACACTCAACAGGACTCTGCGTCTTCACTCTTTCCTAACAACCCTAAACATAACCCTAACCGCAACAAGAAGCTGAACCCGAGTTAGACCCGAAAAAACACGTACGGTGCCACTTTCTGCCATCCAAAAGTGCTCTCAGCGGAAGCCTTTGGGTACACCTGAACTCCCTGGGGGAGCCTTTACGCAACCCCACACTCAACAGGACTCTGCGTCTTCACTCTTTCCTAACAACCCTAAACATAACCCTAACCGCAACAAGAAGCTGAACCCGAGTTAGACCCGAAAAAACACGTACGGTGCCACTTTCTGCCATCAAAAAGTGCTCTCAGCGGAAGCCTTTGGGTACACCTGAACTCCCTGGGGGAGCCTTTACGCAACCCCACACTCAACAGGACTCTGCGTCTTCACTCTTTTCTAACAACCCTAAACATAACCCTAACCGCAACAAGAAGCTGAACCCGAGTTAGACCCGAAAAAACACGTACGGTGCCACTTTCTGCCATCAAAAAGTGCTCTCAGCGGAAGCCTTTGGGTACACCTGAACTCCCTGGGGGAGCCTTTACGCAACCCCACACTCAACAGGACTCTGCGTCTTCACTCTTTCCTAACAACCCTAAACATAACCCTAACCGCAACAAGAAGCTGAACCCGAGTTAGACCTGAAAAAACACGTACGGTGCCACTTTCTGCCATCAAAAAGTGCTCTCAGCGGAAGCCTTTGGGTACACCTGAACTCCCTGGGGGAGCCTTTACGCAACCCCACACTCAACAGGACTCTGCGTCTTCACTCTTTCCTAACAACCCTAAACATAACCCTAACCGCAACAAGAAGCTGAACCCGAGTTAGACCCGAAAAAACACGTACGGTGCCACTTTCTGCCATCAAAAAGTGCTCTCAGCGGAAGCCTTTGGGAACACCTGAACTCCCTTGGGGAGCCTTTACACAACCCCACACTCAACAGGACTCTGCGTCTTCACTCTTTCCTAACAACCCTAAACATAAGCCTAACCGGAACAAGAAGCTCAACCCGAGTTAGGCCCGAAAAAACACGTACGGTGCCACTTTCTGCCATCAAAAAGTGCTCTCAGCGGAAGCCTTTGGGTACACCTGAACTCCCTGGGGGAGCCTTTACGCAACCCCACACTCAACAGGACTCTGCGTCTTCACTCTTTCCTAACAACCCTAAACATAACCCTAACCGCAACAAGAAGCTGAACCCGAGTTAGACCCGAAAAAACACGTACGGTGCCACTTTCTGCCATCAAAAAGTGCTCTCAGCGGAAGCCTTTGGGTACACCTGAACTCCCTGGGGGAGCCTTTACGCAACCCCACACTCAACAGGACTCTGCGTCTTCACTCTTTCCTAACAACCCTAAACATAACCCTAACCGCAACAAGAAGCTGAACCCGAGTTAGACCCGAAAAAACACGTACGGTGCCACTTTCTGCCATCCAAAAGTGCTCTCAGCGGAAGCCTTTGGGTACACCTGAACTCCCTGGGGGAGCCTTTACGCAACCCCACACTCAACAGGACTCTGCGTCTTCACTCTTTCCTAACAACCCTAAACATAACCCTAACCGCAACAAGAAGCTGAACCCGAGTTAGACCCGAAAAAACACGTACGGTGCCACTTTCTGCCATCAAAAAGTGCTCTCAGCGGAAGCCTTTGGGTACACCTGAACTCCCTGGGGGAGCCTTTACGCAACCCCACACTCAACAGGACTCTGCGTCTTCACTCTTTTCTAACAACCCTAAACATAACCCTAACCGCAACAAGAAGCTGAACCCGAGTTAGACCCGAAAAAACACGTACGGTGCCACTTTCTGCCATCAAAAAGTGCTCTCAGCGGAAGCCTTTGGGTACACCTGAACTCCCTGGGGGAGCCTTTACACAACCCCACACTCAACAGGACTCTGCGTCTTCACTCTTTCCTAACAACCCTAAACATAACCCTAACCGCAACAAGAAGCTGAACCCGAGTTAGACCTGAAAAAACACGTACGGTGCCACTTTCTGCCATCAAAAAGTGCTCTCAGCGGAAGCCTTTGGGTACACCTGAACTCCCTGGGGGAGCCTTTACGCAACCCCACACTCAACAGGACTCTGCGTCTTCACTCTTTCCTAACAACCCTAAACATAACCCTAACCGCAACAAGAAGCTGAACCCGAGTTAGACCCGAAAAAACACGTACGGTGCCACTTTCTGCCATCAAAAAGTGCTCTCAGCGGAAGCCTTTGGGAACACCTGAACTCCCTTGGGGAGCCTTTACACAACCCCACACTCAACAGGACTCTGCGTCTTCACTCTTTCCTAACAACCCTAAACATAAGCCTAACCGGAACAAGAAGCTCAACCCGAGTTAGGCCCGAAAAAACACGTACGGTGCCACTTTCTGCCATCAAAAAGTGCTCTCAGCGGAAGCCTTTGGGTACACCTGAACTCCCTGGGGGAGCCTTTACGCAACCCCACACTCAACAGGACTCTGCGTCTTCACTCTTTCCTAACAACCCTAAACATAACCCTAACCGCAACAAGAAGCTGAACCCGAGTTAGACCCGAAAAAACACGTACGGTGCCACTTTCTGCCATCAAAAAGTGCTCTCAGCGGAAGCCTTTGGGTACACCTGAACTCCCTGGGGGAGCCTTTACGCAACCCCACACTCAACAGGACTCTGCGTCTTCACTCTTTCCTAACAACCCTAAACATAACCCTAACCGCAACAAGAAGCTCAACCCGAGTTAGACCCGAAAAAACACGTACGGTGCCACTTTCTGCCATCAAAAAGTGCTCTCAGCGGAAGCCTTTGGGTACACCTGAACTCCCTGGGGGAGCCTTTACGCAACCCCACACTCAACAGGACTCTGCGTCTTCACTCTTTCCTAACAACCCTAAACATAACCCTAACCGCAACAAGAAGCTGAACCCGAGTTAGACCCGAAAAAACACGTACGGTGCCACTTTCTGCCATCAAAAAGTGCTCTCAGCGGAAGCCTTTGGGTACACCTGAACTCCCTGGGGGAGCCTTTACGCAACCCCACACTCAACAGGACTCTGCGTCTTCACTCTTTCCTAACAACCCTAAACATAACCCTAACCGCAACAAGAAGCTGAACCCGAGTTAGACCCGAAAAAACATGTACGGTGCCACTTTCTGCCATCCAAAAGTGCTCTCAGCGGAAGCCTTTGGGTACACCTGAA